>NC_057797.1:726149322-726449322 GCF_018294505.1 Triticum aestivum
CGCCCCCAACCACCGGTGACTGCCAACCAGAGGTCTCACGACTTCGAATACCCACCGACCACTAATTTATTACCATTTCTGTCCTTCATATACGCGCTGACGGGTGGGCCCTATGGTAATGTGCGCTGCTGAATGTGGACCGTTTGACTGGTCAATTGATCGTGTTATCAACAAATTACGGAGCTGTATGGTGAGCCAGTGACCGTATGATCACCCTAAAATGTACTCCTATTTTATTAACACAGTACAGACTCAAACTACCATTTCTTTCTTTCATATACGGGCTGATAGGCGGGCCCCATGGTTACGCGCCCCGATGGTGCAACACTAGTTGCGCGCGTGGAACGTTTGACCGGTCAATTGATTGTGTCATCAATGAAATACGGAGTTGTACGGGTGAGCCAGTGACCGTATAATCATGATATGTATTTGTTTAACACGGTATAGACGTAAGGGCTCATATATACGCACAAGCACTCACCGCTATAAGCGCACACACGCGGACCCTACCCCTATGAGCACCTTCGAGAGAGTGGGCCAGCATATATGATCTTGAGATTTTACGAAGTCACCATAGGTGCCTCGTAGTCGAGTGGAAGGTCTCCTCCCACTGAACGTACATCGCCGGAAAATACTGAAATTAACACAAGATAAATGCGAGCACCGGGACTTTAACCTTGGTGGGCTCGAGAAACCACTGTCCTCTAACCATCCAACCACATGTTGGTTAGCACGACAAAATGTATGTGGTGACCGTGATGAGCTTATTCTGAAGTCCAGTGACCATATCGTGCTTTCGCTTCAAATACAATGACTGTAAGTGTCGTCAACAAAATATGGAGCACGCATCAAATGCAAAGTCCGTCAGTGTCATCAACAAAATATGGAGACGTATTGTGAGCTAGATACCGTTGTACTATTGTATATGCTTATTTTCTTAGTGGCCGATTGCGTGTGTGGTGTGGTGGGCACATCATTTCTAGTTGTGGTGGGTCAACATGAAGACTCATGGGTCGGTTCCATCCCGCGCCACATATAGGTTGGACCGAGACATGTTATACGAAGACCCATGTGAAGGACTCGGCGTACAACACGAAGCTACCAGAGTCGCGGAGGACTCTATCCCCACTGGTGATAAGCCGACTATATATGATTTGTAACCCTAGGCCCTTAGTATGTTATACAAGCTTGGGGGCTAGTTCGTCGATAGTATACACACACGCACAATGCCTGGTATTCACGTATACTTTGTACACACCCCTATCACTAATATACAGTACCAGGAGTAGGCTCTTTCTTCAACTGCAAGGGTCCGATCCGAACTAGGGTAAAACTTTGCCTCGTATTACCATCCAGCCTAACAGCCAGGGATATCCTACCGAATGATATGATGAAATCATATCTGCTAACTACTAAGAGAGAGGTGTGTCAGGGGGCAATGTGTGCGAGAGAGGCCTAAAGATAATGTGCATGCGGGAGACACGTAGGCACATATATGTGCGTATAGAGGGCTAGTAGAGACCGTGCATGTGTATGTATGCATGTGAGAGAAATGGTGTTTTCCAACTGAGACTAGTGAAAAGTGGTACATAGTAGTTAGAAAGAGAGAGAAACAGAGAGAGCATGTGCGTGAGACACCCCGACACCCAAAGAGAGATTGTGAGCATGTGTGAAAGAGAAATGCCGATGCATATAAAGTGTGTGCACTTTTGCGTTAGATAGAGAGATATATAACGCGTTTGTGAGAACGTGGCGAGGCATAGTGCATTTACGTGTAAAAGGTGGTTCTACGCATTAAATTAAAATATAAATGGCATTATTATTTTTGGATGAGATCATGAATTTTGCAAATTGCGTATGGACGAAAATTGGTCTATCAGACACTCATACTCTATTGAATTCTAGCATGTGCATGTGTTTATTTCATATTATCGATCCATAGATTGAGAGTGGTTTGAAATGCAGGCAATGGATGCTTTTGCAATTCATATATAAACATTAATTAGTGCACTCCATGTTGTTAGTGTGAAGCACTTTATACATTTGTCACTTGCATGGATACATTCCAAATTGCTAGCTACAAAATAGAATACATGTCAAATTCAACATAAAGGGTGTTTCGAAGATTCGAATTCACAGGAAGTGCATTCATCTATTTGAACCTGAGATTATGGCATTTGTAAATCAGATGTAAAAGGGGGCGTCAATCTTTGTTGTGAGTTTGAACATGCTATATATATTCATACACATATCTAACTTATTTTTGCAACCAATGAGATTATATCTGGAACCATGCATGAACTGAGGTAAGTTGCATATTTTTTAATATATACTCGTGTACAATGTATATTCAAATGTACCCCCTCCATTCCAAAATAATCGTAGCTTTAGGATTTTCAAGAGTAAAGATTTGTGAAGTTTGACAAATCCTGAAAGTTCAATTCAAGAGAACCGAAAACGTTAATGCTTCTGCTCCAAAATATTGAACGAAGCGCCAAATAGGCCTCTGGTCACCCGAAACCGCGCGAGACTAATGTTTTGGTGGTAGGAAATTACTGTCCCGACTCTGGTCCGTGTAGCCTATCAGCCAGATGTCCAAAGGTCTAAACTGAGGTAGGTTTGTAACTTCACCAAGACGCCAGTCTCAACCGCCTCCGAGAAGCATTCATACGCCGTGGGCGCCTACCCAAGCGCCCGGCCGAAATCTATCCCGCCCACATTTGGGACACCTGACATGACTGTCCTACACCCAACCTGCAATATGTCCAAAATTTTAGATGGGGGCAAAGTTTGTAACTTTCCCCAAATTTCAAACAAGCGCGTCTCAAACCGAAACATTGTTCCCCCTTAGTTCCCCGCCTCCCTCCGTTTCCCCGTTCATACTCCATGGGCGCGAAAACGCCCTCTCCACCAGCCGCGAAACCCCAGCCTCCTCCGTCCTCCACCCCATAGCGGCCAATCCACCGCCGCCCTCCTCCATCACGCCGGAGCCGGTACCCCGACGTCGTCGTCCAACGCAACCGCAACCGCAACACCCTCAAGGACTTAGCAGCTGAAGCCGAGGCAGAGCTGCCTCCATGACGCCAACGCCGACGTGCGCCATACCAGAACCACTCTGACCACGCCGTCTTGCGCCTCACTGCTGCGACTCCATTGTTGCAACCGTCCACCGCACCAGAGCTGTTCCCGCTACGCCGTCGTTCTCTGCCTCGGATCTGCTTCCCCGCCGCTGACAGACGGCCACCGCACCACACTCAACAACTTGGCCCTGGGTACGTCCAAGGCTGCACTGTCCTCCACAACTTCTGGTTTCTGGCGAACAACAAGAAGATCGTCGAAAAAATAGAAGGAGGACACAGCACTGCCAGCAGAAAGAGGTACTCCTCTTCCCTTATTCATGCAAATCTTACGTCTCCGCTCACACCGTATTCATCCCATGAAAGAAACTAGTTGAGCGCTTCTTACTGCATCCTCTTCGTGATACTAAATGCACAAGGTTTCCTCCCTTTTACTATTTCACCTTTTCTAGAGGTCAGTAGCCCGCCTGGATTTCAATTTAGGGTCAATTGAACCGCAATTAACAGAAACAGCACCCGCTTAGGCGCGCGGAGCACCTAGTCCGCCTGTTCCCCGGGGAAGCGGCGCATCGGTGTCTATCATAGGGGTGTGGGGCACAGGAGCTGCTTGCGCCCGATCTAGAGGTCGGCGGGGCTTGAATGGATGGCCGGGGGCGGTTCCAAGCACGGCGGTGCGATGAGGTCGAGGGAGGGCGCAGGCAGGGGAGGAATACTGGGCCGATGGTCGCTGGCGTTTCGAGGAAGATCGTCAACACTGACTGGCTGGAGGTAGATGAAGGTGATCTGCCCATTCTTTGTACATCGGACGGTGCAGAAAAAATGGACTGACCTATTTGCTTTCAGTCGACTATTATTTTCATAGAATCATGTAGTAATTTAGTGTGCCATGCATGTTGTAGAGCTATCATATGTCTCCCGTCATTTATTTCTCACCGACCTGCTATCTGCTACCTTTACACTGTACTAATTGTGCACACACTTCACCCATACTCACACTATTGTTTTTTATGCATGGGTATTTCAGACTCCGACGCAGTGTTGATGAATGCAGAAAAGAAAAGATAGAAGTCGCTCCAGTGTAATTCGAAGATAAGCACTAAGCGTTTCATCGCTCTAATGGGTGCAGTGTCAGCAGTTGGAGACAGTAAACATAGCTCTGCAGTTGATGATCTCAATTGCCACACACAACCATCCCTTGCTTTAACTTCGCGCTGTCAAATGTGGTTGCATGTTGCATATGGTGTCTAGCTTGTATTGCTTCCAATTTGGTTAAATTGCATCCGCTTACTTTACACATTATACCTTTGATAATGGCATGCCTTCCTGTTTTTGATACATACTACATATGTCTATTAACCATGTTCGTACATCAAACTAATGCTCTTTTGTATCCCTCATCAATCACTTATGATGAGACAGTCACCCGAGCGGGTTACTGTGAGACGCCCTACTCGTTTAAAGAGTGCAGTGTCATCCTCCCCACATGATTCTCAAGAAATAGCAAGGCTAAATGAAGATAGTCAACGTAGCTCTCTAGTTGATCATCGCAATTCCCCCACACCACCATCGCAGGTGCCTGCTCTTACTTGGTAGTGTGATATATGGTTGCATGTTGCATATGGTGTCTACCTTGTAATGCTTCTAATTAGGGTAAATTGCATCTTCTTAGTTAACACATTATACATGTGAATATGACATGCCTTCCTATTTTTGGTACATACTACGTCTTTCTATTAACCATGTTCTTACATCAAACTACTTTTCTTGTGTATCCCTCATCAATGCTCCTAATTTGTTAAATTGCATCTCCTTAGCTTACACATTATACATGTGAATATGACACGCCATCCTGTTTTTGGTACATACTACATCTGCCTATCACACCATGTTCTTACATTAAACTACTGTTCTTGTGTATGTTGCGTCTATTGCTTATGATAAGACAGTCACGCGTGTGGGTTTATATGAGACGCAATACTCTTATAAAGAATGCAATTTCATCCTCTCCACATGATTCTCAAGAAACAGCAAGCCTAAATGAAGATATTGAACGTAGCTCTGTACCTGAAGACCGCACTTCCCCTACACCACCATCACAGGTGCTTGCTCTAACTTCGCAGTGTGATATGTGGTTGCATGTTGCATACGGTGTCTAGCTTGTAATGCTTCTAATTAGGGTAAATTGCATCTGCTTAGTTTACACACTATACCTGGAATATGACATGCCTTCCTATTTTTGGTACACACTACATCTATGTGTTAACCTTGTTCTTACATGAAACTACCTCTCTTCTGTATCCTTCATCAATCACTTACGATGAGTCACCTTTATTCGTTGCATATTGCATATTATTTCTAGCATGTTGCCATGTATTGCTTCTAATTTGGTTAAATACATTTGTTAGGGCACCCTTTTAATTTGGCGGAGTGATATTGGTTTCATCTTTCATATGGTTTCTAGCTTGCATCGATTCTAACAAGTTCAAGCACCTTGTGCTTAGTTTACACTTTATACATCATACATGTCAATATGTCACGCCGTCCTGTTTTTCATACATATTCCATCCTACTATCATGCGGCTGCCTTACATGAAAGTAGTGTTCGTCAGTATCATGCATCAATGAGTTCTGAAGAGCAAATTTTATTCCTTTTTCTTGTGGGTTTGACTTGACAAGGCAAAATCAAGAAAGAGGAAGGAAAATAGTAAGGAAGGCGATGATGGTGGTCCTCTGCAGAAACGTAAACGGAGCATCTGTACCGATTCTCCTTGTACTGATAGTGCATTACAAGGTCTAAGTCTCCGCTCCCCTACTCCACCATCCAAGGTGCTTGTTCTAACTTGGCAGTGTGATATCTGGTTGCAAGTTGCATATAGTGTCTAGCTCCTATTGCTCCTAATTAGTGTAAACTGCATCTGCTTAGCTTACACATGATACATGTGAATATGACATGCTTTCCTGTTTTTGGTACATACTATATCTGTCTATCACACCATGTTCTTACATGAAACTACTCTTCTTGTGTATCCTGCATCAGTCACTTATGATGGGACACCTTTAAGTTGGCAGTGTGATATTGGTTTGCGTCTTGAATATGATTTCTACCATGTATTGCTTCTAGTTTGATGAACGCCACCTACAACGAGACAGTTTTAACTTGGCAGAGTGATATTGATTGCACCTTCCATATGGTGTCTTGCAGTGTTTCTAATTTGTTGAAGTGCCTTCTGCTTAGTTACCACATCATAGGTGTGAATATGTCAAGCCGTCCATTTTTTGGTACATATTCCATCCTCGTATCATGACTTTGCCTTTTATCAGAGTAGTGTTCGTCAGTATCATGCATGAATGAGTTCTGAAGAGCGAATGATATTCCTTTTTCTTGTCGGTATGACCTCACAATGCAAAATCAATAAGGCTGAAGGAAATTGGCAAGGCATTGGATGATGGTGGTCCTTCCGAGCAACTGAAATGGAGGTTCTCTACAGATTCTACTCCGCCATCCTCCCAACAAGATTCGCAAGACAACGCAAGGCTAGACAGTCAACGTAGCTGTGTAGATGATGAGCACATCTCCCCTACTCCACCATCACATGTGCTTGCTCTAACTTGGCACTATTATATGTGGTTGCATGTTGCGTATGATGTCTAGCTTGTATTGCTTCTAACTTTGTTGAACTGCATCTGCTTACTTTACACATAATGCCTGTGAATATGACATGTGTTCCTGTTTCTACATCAGACTACTATTCTTGCATATCCTGCATCAGTCACTTATGATAAGGCACCTATAAGTCGCCATTGTGATATTGGTTGTGTCTTGCATATGATTTCTAGCATGTACTGCTTCTAATTTGTTGAAACGCCATATAGTTTGAACTTGGCAGAGTGATATTGGTTACATCTTTCATATGGTGTCTAGCTTGCAGTGCTTCTAATTTGTTGAAATGCCTTCTGCTTAGTTACCACATCATAGGTGTGAATATGTCACACCATCCTGTTTTTCATACATATTCCATCCTCGCATCATGTGTTTGCCTTTCATCCGAGTAGTGTTCGTCAGTATCATGAATGAATGAGTTCTGAAGAGCGAATTTTATTCCTTTTTCTTATCGATTTGACTTCACAATGCAAAATCATTACAGCTGAAGGAAATTAGTCCGGCAGTGGATGATGGTGGTCCTTTGGAGCAACTCAAACAGGGTCTCTACAGATTCTACTCCGCCATCCTCCCAACAAGATTCGCAAGACAACACAAGGCTGGACAGTCAACATAATTGTGTAGATGATGAGCACATCTCCCCTACTCCACCATCACAGGTACTTGCTCTAACTTGACACTATTATATGTGATTGCATGTTGCATATGATGTCTAGCTTGTATTGCTTCTAACTTCAATTGCGTCTGCTTACTTTACACATAATGCCTGTGAATATGACACGTGTTCCTGTTTCTAGAACATACATGTACATGATGAGCACATCTCCCCTACTCCACCATCACAGGTGCTTGCTCTTACTTGGACCTGTTATACGTGGTTGTGTTTTCCGTATGATGTCTAGTTTGTATTGCTTCTGATTGTGTTGAATTGCATCTGCGTAGCTTACAACTTATACCTGCAACGATCACTTACCCATAAGACACATTTAACTTGGGACTGTGATGTAGGTTGCATCTTGCATTGTCTTCTAGCTTGTACTGCTTCTAATTTCTTGAAATGGCACTTACGACGAGACACTTTTTACCTGATAGAGTGATATTGGTTGCATGTTCATATGATGCCTAGCTTTCATTTCTTCTAATTTTGTTGAAATGCCTTCCGCTTACTGTTTTTTCATACATATTCCATCCTCCTATCGTATGTGTGAATATGAAACACTGTCTTTTTTGTATATATTCCATCCTCTGATCCTGCGCTTGCCTTACATCAAAGTAGTGTTCGTCTGTATCATGCATCAACCAGTTATGCAGAGCTAGTTTTATTCATCTTCTTGTGGTTTTGACTTCATAAGGCAATATCAGAAAATAGGAAGGAAAAGAGTAAGTTAGGGGATGTTGGTGGTCCTCCGCACCGACGCAAACAGAGACTCTCTAGATTTGCCACTGCTACTGCTAATGAAGTTGAAGTCCCAAGTCTACATGATGAGTTCATCTCCCGTACTCCACCATCGCAGGTGCTTGCTCTAAGTTGACAGTGTGATAATTGGTTTCATGTTGCATATGTTGTATAGCCTGTATTTCTTCTATTTTGATTAAATTGCACCTGCTGAGTTTATACGTTATACATGTGCATATGACATGGCTTTCTGTGTCTAGAATACACTGCATCTATCTATCATACCATGTTCTTACATCAAAGTACTATTGTTGTGTATCCCGCATCAGTCGCTCATGATTGGACGCTTTTAACATGGCAGTTTGATAGTGGTTGCATCTTGCATTGATTTCTACGTTGTACTGCTTCTAATTTTTCGAATTGCCACTTATGACAAGACACTTTTAACTTGGCAGAGTAATATTGGTTGCATCTTTCATATGGTGTCTAGCTTGCATTACTTCTATTTTGTTGAAAATCCTTCTGCTTAGTTTGCACATCGTAGCTGTGAATATGTCATGCCGTCCTGTTTTTCTTACATATTCCATCCTCATACGGTTGTCTTACATCAAAGTATTGCTTGTCTGTATCATGCATCAATGAGTTCTGAAGAGTGATTTTATTCTTTTGTGTTGTGGGTAGAGCTTGACATGGCAAAGTCAAAAAAGAGCAAGGAAAATAATATAGTAGAGAGTGTTGTTACACGTCGGGTGAAATGGAAAAGGTTCTGCCGTCGAGATTCTGCTGGTACTTATAGTGCAGTAGAAGGTCCAAGTCCACCGGCTAAATCTACAAACACAGTATCACCTGCTCCACCAGCTGCAGCATCCGCTTCAACTGTACCAGCATCTCAACCAGTTACTCGTTCGTTTGCTCTGGAACTGGCCAGTTCCCAAGCTGCCTTCACACCTAACACTACTTCCGAAGCACTGCTGACACAACAAGACTTGGCAAGATCAGATGAACCTCATGAGCATCAACACCAAGACGGTACCTGACCGAGTCAAGTTGCAGTTGCATGCTCCTTTATATGTACTCTCACAATTTGATGTACACTACCACTTTCCATATTCGTTGTTGAACTAGCACCACGGCGCAAGCGGAAACAAACATCAGGGATAATGCTTGACAGATTAACAAAATCTAAAGGAGGAAGAATGGAGATCCATTTTGAGGTGGGTTTAAAAAGGCCACGTGATGCTACAGAGTCAGCCAAGTTAGTATCATAGGCAGCTGTTGCCGTTAGGTGTCATGCATGTATCCTCCCAACGTGGATCCAGTACAGGAATGAGAAAGACAATACCCAGTTTAACACCTTCCTTGACCATTTATCCGTAAGTAATGTTATTCATCGCAATTAGTAATATTGTATTGCTCTGTCCCATACTTTCTAGCTTCCTCCTAATAAGACTCACATTCTTTTTTCAACAGATGAGGTTCAAGTTGGATCCGAAAGATGATGCAACTAAACAAGCATGCACTCATGTTTTTCAGTCTGCTCTGCGACAGTATTGGTACCACCTTAGAAAGTCTCACTTTGAAGGCAAGGCTAACAATGAAATCGCCCAAACATCTCCAGTGGAATATATTACAAATGAAGACTGGACATCCCTCGTTAAACACTGGTCTGATCCAAAGTATCAGGTAGGCTATATGTATTTGATCAGACCACATATTGAACTTGTATTTATGTATGTGCCTTACAAGTGTATATTCTTCTAGGCTAACTATTTGAAGAACAAAACCAACCGTTCTAAAGTGAAATTCCAACAGACAACAGGATCTCATAGCTATATTGCACACTGCGAGGCTCTTGTAAATAGCTGCTACTTCCTTCTTTTTTTGTGCCATATTATCGTATCTATATTGACTTGTTCCAAATACAGAGGAAAGCCCGTGCGGACCAAAAAGAACCTGAACCGAATGCAGTGCAAATCTTCAAGGATTGCCACACTAGCAAGATGAAGGGCATGAGCATACCAGTTCAAGCCGATGTTGTAAGTCCTTTTGTTCCTCCTGCCTTGAACTAATTGGTATTGTGATGTATTCATTTAACTACTTGGTTTGCAGCCAATGTCAGTTACGCTGTTCACATTTATTCACAGTTGTCTTAACGTATCATTTCACCTTACATGGTTTAAAAGAGATGAAGGATATTCTTTTGGTCTTGATCTGTAATCTAGTTGTTATGTTCGCGTACGCACACAATGATAAAATAGCCTGTTTGTTTTATATATGTTTGCCCATGATATGAATGATGTCATACTATGTTCATCCTACTTTAAAACATGTCTCTTTATCATTATATGTCAACGAATGTGAGGAAATAGACAATACAGTAGGCATGCTACATGGACATATGTTCCGAAAGTGATTTTATTATGTAGTTGGCACTACAATACATGCTAATGTATTACAGTAGTTCACCAAAATAAGTTATGTATAAACGTTTAACCTACTTTGTTTGTTTTTGTCTCATTAGTAACTTATCTGGTACACTAATCTACAAGTTCAAACTTTCAGGAAGCTATCGAATAAATGATTGAACAGCCACAACCACCTGAAGGTGACGAGGCTACTACAGGCACAATGTCACCTCTTGCTGCAGTGCGTCAGTATCTCTCCACTAACAGTGCAAAAAGCACCTTCTTGCGTAATTCCGGGTTGGTTGTCAACGTAACCTCGTCTGAATCGCCTACTGAACAAAATCTTCCTGCTAGACAGAGTGATGTAGCTGTGCTCCAGACATAAGTCCAATCCCTAATGGACGTTGTTTCGGAAACAAGAATAGTGATTGAGAAATGTCGTCAAGATATGAATGGTTTTGAAACCAGACTATCAGACATTCGCTTCGTTGTTCAAGAGCAATGGCAGAAAAAAGGTGGAGATCGTGCTGCTCCATCAGATTCTACAACCTGAAACCTTAGCACTCAGGTCAAATGATTTGTGCTTCTATACATCTGATGGTGCTTTTATCTGGAAGGACTGTAAACTTTATGCCAACAGGCCTTTTGTTGTATGGTTGGAATTTATTTTGTTGTGATACAACATTTATGATGTTGCCTCAGGCTGTAGTAATTACGACGCTATTTTTGTATAGTGTAGGTTTATCTTAGTAATGTATTCGGCCGAAAGCTTCGTAGGAGCCCAACATGCCAACATTTGTCGGGCTCATTCCAATTGGGCTAAAAACGATTATGGGCCGAAATTGGCATGTAGCCCACTAAAAATATCTGGGCCTAAATCAGCATAAGCTTTCATATTTTTCTAGTAGGCATGTGCCCATAGTGGGCTTTTAACGTGCCTAAACATAATTTGGGCCCTCAGTAAAAATAGGCCATTTACAGGTGTAAATATCTCGAGCCCATAAAAAATATGGGCCTTTAATAGACCGAAAGTGAGATTGGGCCCTGATTGTGCCAAATAACCCACTGGACTTAGCAGGCCGAAATGGTGGCCCATTTACGATGCGGATCTTTGACAGGCCGAAATTTGAACGGGCCATAAATGCGCCGCCTAATACATGAGCCTTTAGCAGGCCGGAACTTCAGTCAGGCTAGATTATCATCATTTTTATATGGGTCGTTAATGGGCCCGATATGACGTTGGGCCACATATGGCCCATGGTTTACGCCCGGCGTTAACAGGCCGAAAATGACAACAGGCCAAAAGTGGCCCAAAGCTATAGTGGGCCTCTAACAGGCCAAATGTCAGACATGGCCGAATATGACCCAAATCCTTCACGGTTGTTTATGGGCCGAAAGTTTTGATGGCCTGTAAATGGGCCCAAATGAAGTCGGACCTTTAACAGGTCGGAAATACACCGGGCCGTAATTCGGCCCAATTACTTAGCGGACTGTTAACGAGCCAGAAGTGACCATGGGCCGCATTGATGACAAGTTTAGGACAGGCCGTTGACGGGCCGATTTGACAAAGAATGTTGGGCCTTTAGCTGGGCCGGCCCATTATGGTCTGCAGAATCTTGTGGGCCTTTAGCTGGGCCGGCCCATTGTGGTCTGCAAAATCTTGTGGGCCTTTAGCTAGGTCGGCCCATTATGGTCTGCAAAATCGTGTGGGCCTTTAGCTGGTCCGGCCCATTATGGTCCGCTAAATTTTGTGGGCCTTTAGCTAGGCCGGCCCATTATGGTCCGCTAAATATTATGGGCCTTCGGTCGGGCCGGCCCATTTAAACTTTGTGGGCCACTTTTGGGCCGGTCCATGTGTCAACATATCATAGGCCCATCTCGACCGTTGGATGAGTGACACCTATGTGCCAACGCGGAGCTGACGCGTGGATCTGTCAGCCAATGAGAATTTTACACGTGGAAAATCGGCATTGGTCGTGGCTGTTAACGGGTTATTGGATCCAAAATCCGACCCGATAGCTTAACGGTGTTCTGTTACGGTGGATGCCACGTGTCGGTCACCCTTGACGAAAGCACTTCTGTGACGCGCGATTTATCATCATGGAAGTGGACACTTCCGTGATGCTAATTTTGGCAATGTCATGAAACAGTTCTACGACAGCACAGGTACCACTATCTTGATTCTGTCATAAATTTTTCATGGATGTACATGCATGACAGAAAACACGACCTACTGTGACAAACACGTATCATCACGGAAGTGTATTTTTGTGTAGTGATAGGTTCACTAGAAGCATGCAAAGTCCTATCATTTTTCTTTTTCTTCCTTTTAGAAGGACTAGGTGCATCTATATTATTTCTCTGAGAATCTTGCTCAATTCTCTTAGGGTGGCCTTCAGGATATAAAGATTCCTGAGTCATTCTACCACCTCTAGTCATAACTCTAACAGCATTATCATTATTCTTACTATTCAATTCATTGAGCAAATCATTTTGAGCTTTAAGTACTTGTTCTACTTGAGTGGTAACCATAGAAGCATGTTTACTAATAAGTTTAAGTTCACCTTTAACATTAGCCATATAATCACCCAAGTGTTCAAGCATATTTGAATTGTATTTCAATTGTCTACCAAAATAAGCATTAAAATCTTCTTGCTTAGCCATAAATTTATCAAACTCATCTAAGCATAGGCTAGCAAACATAGTAAATGGGATTTCAGCTTTATCATATCTATAGAGAGAATTTACCTTTACTACCTGTGTGGGTTATCAAGACCATGTATTTCTTCAATAGAAGGTAAATTCTTAACATCTTCAGCTTCAATACCTTTTTCTTTCATATATTTCTTTGCCTCTTGCATATCTTCAGGACTGCGAAATAGAATACCCCTCTTCTTCGGAGTTGGTTTAGGAATAGGCTCAGGAATTGGCTCCAGAGGTGTCCAATTATTTTCATTTGTCAACATATTATTCAATAGAATTTCAGCTTCATCCGGTGTTCTCTACCTGAAAACAAACCAGCACAACTATCCAGGTAATCTCTGGAGGCATCAGGTAATCCATTATAAAAGATATCAAGTATTTCATTTTTCTTAAGAGGATGATCAGGCAAAGCATTGAGTAATTTGAGAAGCCTCCCCGAAGCTTGTGGGAGACTCTCTTCTTCAATTTGCACAAAATTATATATATGCCTTAAAGCAGCTTGTTTCTTATGAGCAGGGAAATATTTAGCAAAGAAGTAATAAATCATATCCTGGGGACTACCCACACAACCAGGATCAAGAGAATTAAACTATATCTTAGCATCACCCTTTAATGAGAACGGAAATATTTTAAGGATATAAAAGTAACGAGTTCTCTCATCAGTAGTGAACAGGGTGGCAATATCATTTAATTTAGTAAGATGTGCCACAACAGTTTCAGATTCATAGCCATGAAAAGGATCAGATTCAACCAAAGTAATTATATCAGGATCAACAGAGAATTCATAATCCTTATCAGTAACACAGATAGGTGAAGTAGCAAAAGCAGGGTCAGTTTTCATTCTAGCATTAAGAGATTGCTGATTCCATTTAGCTAATAACCTCTTGAGTTCGTATCTATCTTTGCAAGCTAAAATAGCTAAAGAAGCTTCTTTATGAAAAACATAACCCTTAGGAATACCAAGCAAGTCTTCATCATCACTTTCATCAGTATTATCAGATTCAATATTTTCATTCTCTCTAGCCCTAGCAAGTTGTTCATCAAGAAATTCATCAAGTGGCACAGTAGTATCAAGCATAGAAGTAGTTTCATCATAAGTATCATGTATAGCAGAAGTGGCATCATCAATAACATGCGACATATCAGAACGAATAGCAGAAGTAGGTTTAGGTGTTGCGAGCTTACTCAAAACAGAAGGTGAATCAAGTGCAGAGCTAGATGTCAGTTCCTTACCTTCCCTCGTAGTTGAGGGATAAATCTTAGTTCTTGGATCTTTCAAGTTCTTCATAATGATAAGCAGATATAAATCCCAAGTGACTCAAAGAATAGAGCTATGCTCCCCGGCAACGGCGCCAGAAAATAGTCTTGATAACCCACAAGTATAGGGAATCGCAACAGTTTTCGAGGGTAGAGTATTCAACCCAAATTTATTGATTCGACACAAGGTGAGCCAAAGAATATTCTCAAGTATTAGCAACTGAGTTGTCAATTCAACCACACCTGGAAACTTAGTATCTGTAGCAAAGTGTTTAGTAGCAAAGTAATATGATAGTAGTGGTAACGGTAGCAAAAGGTAACAGTAGTAAAAGTAATGTTTTTGGTATTTTATAGTGATAATAGCAATAGCAACGGAAAAGTAAATAAGCGAAGAATAATATATGGAAAGCTCGTAGGCAATGGATCGGTGATGGAGAATTATGCCGGATGCGGTTCATCATGTAACAATCATAACCTAGGGTGACACAGAACCAGCTCTATTTGATCAATGTAATGTAGGCATGTATTCCGAATATAGTCATACGTGCTTATGGAAAAAGAAATTGCATGACATCTTTTATCCTACCCTACCGTGGCAGCGGGGTCCTTACGGAAACTAAGTGATATTAAGGCCTCCTTTTAATAGAGTACCGGAACAAAGCATTAACACATAGTGAATACATGAACTCCTGAAACTACAGTCATCACCGGTAAGTATCCCGATTATTGTCACTTCGGGATTAACGAATCATAACACATAATAGGTGACTATAGACTTGCAAGATAGGATCAAGAGCTCTCATATATTGATGAAAACATAATAGGTTCAGATCTGAAATCATGGCACTCGGGCCCTAATGACAAGCCCTAACAAAACAAACTCGATTACATGATAGATCCCATCCAACCCATCACCGTCCAGCAAGCCTACGATGGAATTACTCACGCACGACGGTGAGCATCATGAAATTGGTGATGAAGGATGGTTGATGATGACGATGGCAACGGATTCCCCTCTCTGGAGCCCCAAACGGACTCCAGATCAGCCCTCCCAAGAGGTTTTTAGGGCTTGGCGGCGGCTCCGCATCGTAAAACGCGATGAATTATTCTCTCTGATTTTTTTCTCCCCGAAACCAAATATATAGAGTTGGAGTTGAGTTCGGAGGAGCTCCAGGGGGCCCACAAGGTAGGGGCGCGCCCCCCACCCTCGTGGACAGGTGGTGGGCCCCCTGGCCTTCATCTTTTGCAAGGATTTTTTATATTTTCTGAAAAGTTGTTCCATGAAGTTTCAGGTCATTCCGAGAACTTTTGTTTCTGCACATAAATAACACCATGGTAATTCTGCTGAAAACAGCGTCAGTCCAGATTAGTTCCATTCAAATCATGCAAGTTAGAGTCCAAAATAAGGTCAAAAGTGTTTGGAAAAATAGATACGACGGAGACGTATCAGTGGCCGGAGGTGGAAGATGACTCGATGCAGGCGATGTAGTGGCGCCAAGCTTCAACAGGAGGCAGTAGAGGAAGTAGCGGGCGACGACGAAGTCCAGGGGGCCGACCTCAGGCTTCGAGGATGGTGGGGAGCGCGTGAATGACGACAGCCATGGCGGTGGTGGTTCAGGTGTGTGCGCGGAGGAAGAGAACGTCGCGAGGGGGAAGGAGTGGACGACTAGGGTTCGTATAGGTGTCGAGATGGTCTTGTAGACGGCGGGGAGGTAGTGGATGGACGGCGCGTGCACCCTGCTGGCTATGGAGCCGGTGGATGGCCGCCACGCCCTCTGTCCTGTACAGAAGAAGGGGATGAACCCCATTGGGCTGGGCCATAGCAGTGTTGCACATAGAGCCCACTAGTACAGTATTAGCTAGCACCTTTTCCTTTTGTTTTCTTTTTTTTCTTATTCTATCTCCACTGTTTTGTATTAACATTTGCTACCCATTGACTTTTGTTAAATATGGTATTAGGCACATAAATACTAGGCATTATTTTTTAGCATGCTCACAAGGTTTGGAGGCAATTTGAGTTAAACAAATAATTGTTTATTTTGAAAAGGTCGTTTTACTTGTTGTTGGACCATTTGTTAAATTACTACAAATTTATTTGTGAGTCAAATGAAGTTTGTTTCAACATGACAATTGATCAGGGGAAATTATAGAATAATTCAAACATTTTTGCTTTACTGTTTTAAGAAACTATAATTTGACTTGTCATTTGAATTTACCTTGAAACGAGTAAGATTTAGCAAAATTTTAATTATGATGACCTGGCATCATTAATAGGGGTTATTGTAGCTTAACTATCGGGGTGTCACAGGGCCTGACCCTTGCCGTAAGAGACAGGCGACAAGATCACGGATCGTCTCCGCGCGTTCCCAAGACACTAACGGGTTTGGATATGTGATCTGAGTAGGCCTCTAGCCTTTTCGCACTAACTACCACGTGGGAATAAGTATGGGCACTCGGTGTCGTACGATTCTCTGAAAGCTCTTCGGTCGTCAGCAATTGAGTGGCGCGCGCCCGATTGGATGGGAACCACTTGCGCTTGTATTAAGGGGTGGGTCTGCTCCAGGCCGAGCGCGTAGGAGTGCAAAGGGTGATGGGCCCAAGACCCCTTAGCGCTTAGGATGTAGACAGGCGTGCTGACCTCTCTGTTGAGCTTAGGTAGGACTACGGTGTGTTGATCAACCGAGGCTGAACATGACCCGAAAAGTGTGTCCAGTCGGAGTTAATCGATCATGTTTAGTAAGTTGGTGCACCCCTGCAGGGAAGTAATCTATTCGACTAGCCATATCCACGGTAACCGACGCTCGGAGTTGTATCCCGATCTACTAAATGGATATGATAGCTCCGGGATCGCTTTCTCGTAGGGAGGAAGGATCTCTCAGCGTTACTAAAATATACTTTTGACTTTATGATATGCAAATATGCACTCTTCTAATGCCGCAAGACGCTGGTCTTCCCTTCTGTTCTGGCATTTTTGCAGTATAGTCCAAAGATGCACATTCCTTTGATATCGATGCATACTTAGTATAGATATGATGCATACTCAATACCCAATTGCTTTGCTACCTCTTTACGCCTCTACCCGATTGCTGCGATCAGATGACGGAGTCCAGGAGCCAGCTGATCATGCCAATGACTACTACTACACCGACGGAGCCTACTACTACCTAGAGACCACCGACGACCAGGAATAGTTGGGGGACCCCAGGCAGGAGGCCTGCGCCTTTTCGATCTAGTATCATTGTTTTGCTAGCCTTCTTAAGCCAGACTTGTTTATCCTATGTCTCTACTCATATATTGTTGCTTCCACTAACTTAAGCCTTTGTGGCCCTGGCTTGTAATATAAATCTTTATGTTTGAATTTGTGTCTAGAGTTGTGTTATGATATCTTTCCGTGAGTCTTTGATCTTGATCGTGCGCATTTGCGTGTATGATTAATGCACGATTAAGTTAAAGTTACTTTGTGCAAAATGCTATGTTAATTAGGAGATACACAAGTCAAGACCATCAAATATCACTAATAGTATGTTATTTGTTGATACATAAGAAGATCCTTTTTTCAATCTAAGTAAAATATATAGCTTCAAAAAATGTAAAGGACAGACCCAGTGCATAGAAGCTCCCACACAAGGTGGGGTCTGGGGAGGGATTATAGGAACCTAATCTTACCCCTGCAAAGTGCAATGCAGAGAGGCTGGTTCGAACCCAGGACCTCTTGGCACAAGTGGGGAGGACTTCACCACTGCGCCAGGCCTGCCCTCATAGCTTCAAAAAATGTAAGTAAAATATATTTTGATTTCTCTAAAACGTTTGTGGTTATGTTCATTCGCCGAACTTTTGCAATTGAAGATTTTGTTTACCAGAAACCAATTGTTTACTAAAATACACTTTTCATTGCTCCCATTGCTAACTGCAAAATCTAATAGAGGAAAAAAGCTCCAATTGTTTACTAAACCCTGAATTGGGAAAGGTAGGTAGGCGAAAAGAAACCTGGAATAAAAGCCTACACACGAGTCGCTTGCTAGAGAGATTTTAGCATGAATCGCAGCACTCGATTGAACAGATAATGTGAAGGAGAAAAATTCTAGAGACTCAAGTTCATGCCTGCATCACCCATACGGTGGTGGAGTCCATGGATACTGGAACAGAGGATGGGATCTCAGACTTAATAGATAGAAGATCTAGGCTTCAAAGAGTGTTGTGATCATTCACATATCACACGACACAGACCATAGGAATGTAACAGCCACATGCACAGCCACTGCCACTGCCACTGCCACTGCTTAATTCTGAAGGAAACTGGCAATGAAGGAAACTGTGTTCAGACTGACCTTGTTTTCAAAGTCATACCTTCCAATCTTGCTTGGTATAAACTGACAATACAGGAAACTGTGTTCCACTAGTTCATCACGACGCAGCCTTCGTAACTAGAGGGAAAAAACGCTCGTTGCTGCAGCTGAGCACCAGTGGTTCCTCAAGTCTGACATAGATCAGACCACAGTCGCTTCCAGTTTTTTTCATGGATGGACTGCACAGGGCCACAAGGGCCACAACCATTGAAGCTTCTCTCTACCCAAAGAACGAACAGCATGAGCAAGATTATATGCTGCCCGCACTGAACAAACACAAGCCTGGACGGTTGAAGGTGCTAAAAAAAGGCTTGACGATGATGCGTAGAAACAAAAAAGGTTTCTTGTACTTCTAAACCTACAACAACCGATAAGCACAAGCCTGGACGATTAAGATTATATGCGGCCCACACTGAATAAGCACAAGCCTGGACGATTGGTGGTGCTCACTGGATTTTCAGAGAAAAAAAATTCTGGACGGTCGAGAACAAAAATTTAACATTCTCTACCTAGTAAAAGGTTTCTTCTTGTACTTCAAACGTACATCAACCACCAAGCTCTTTACTGGTAGTGGTAGAAACTAAGTATCAAGCATTAGGCATACGGAATGCTACCGGTATACGAAATGTGTATGAGATGGGTCCTGTATTAGGCAGATAGTCAACGAATTGTGCTACCGGTATACGGAACGTGTACAGGATGTGTGTGTACGAGAAGGGGAGTATTAGGTGTACTAGCGCATTAGAAAACGAGCTTTCTTTTCCTTTTGAAAACGTGTTGTTCGAGAGTTGCTACCAAAATTTTCTACTCCGAACAGAGGAGTCTGTGCCGAGTCCCTGGTTCGTCCCATCTCCCATGACTTTAGTCGTCCAATGGCAGGGTTGGTGCGTAAGGCAGAAAATATCATAGAAGAACACAGGGAAATGCAGGTGTTCCTCTGAAATTTTCACCTACCGGTTCGAATACCTGAGGCAGGCGCCTTTCTCCCAGACGGACCGTAACTGCAGGTTGATCGATGATCGATCAGGCCAACAGGCACACTGTGGTGCAGGGATGCAGCCAATGGTGACCAAGGGGCCGGCACCCGATTCCAGTCGAGATCGACGAGATGCCATGCATCACCGGCGCTCCCCGGAGCTCTGCTTCGCGTGACACCGCAGCGGCGCCCTTCCTCTGCCTGAGGCAGCACCGGAAATATAAGCAACAAGTTTCATCAAATTGAAATTCGTTGCAAATAATCCTTCTCATGTATGTAAAGAAAGGGGAAAAGTAATAATAGTGCAATATACGCAGCGCACATGACAAAGATGATCAAGCACTTTCAGAAAAAAAGAAAGATCAAACTGCAGGTAATAATAGTGCAATATTCGAGTCAATTTCTACATCAATTTTTTTCGTAAAACGAAATTTCTTCATCTACTGCCAATTATGTACAGGTTGTTTTTCCCATTTCTGCCGATTACCATGGCCCAGGAAGATGAAAGATCTAAACTTGCAATTAGCACAGAATGAATGAATGAATGAAAACTCGATTCAATTCATTCGTACCTTGCGCGCTTCCTCGAGGTCGCTTCGTAGTAGTCGTCCTCGCGAGCAGAATCATCCTCCTCCTCCGTCGCCGGTGATGCAGCATCGTCCGCAGCAGCAAGATCGTAGAAGTAGTCGTACGAGACGAGATCGCCCAAGAAGTAGTCGTCGAGGACGAGATCCTTCCCTGGAGTCGCCGGCTCGGCGTAACGGCCGTCGAGATCACCCAAGAAGTAGTCGTCCGCGGCAGGCTCCTTCAGATCGAGCGGCCCGCCGGCGTCCCCGCCATCGTCGTCCTCCATGAGGAACCTCTCCAGCTCGCTCGCGTAGGTCGACATCCCGCCGTCGTCGCGATCCCCATGCGACTCCGACGGCGGCGCGCCGTCGTCCGTCACCACGGAGTCCGGCGAGCTCTCTCTCCCGCCGTCGCCACCATCACGAGAACCCGGATCCAAACCGAAACCGCCCTCCTTATCGGCCACGGCGGGCAGCAAGCACTCGCCGTCGCCGCCGCAGAACTCGGTGAGGTCCATGTCCAGCAAGTCGAACTCGAACCCGTCCATAAAACCCAAGTCGAAGTCGAGATCATCCACGCCACCCAACGCGGCGGCGGCGGCCATGGCGCGAGTACGTACGCACGTCGACGAAGGTTCGATCGATGAGCCGGCCAACGCGCGCCCGGAAGTTTTTGAAATCAGAAGATTGTGAGGACGTCGACCAGGGGAGGGGGGATTTTATATGGGGGCGGGACGGAGACGGGGGAGACGTGGCCGGAGTCGGTTCCTTACCGCGCAAGGTTCGGCCGGGCCCCGGGCGGCGTATCCGGGAAGTTTCCTTTCCTTCCGGCCGCTGCGGGAGGAACCGACGTACGCACGCACGTCCCGATCGGAACGGGAAAGCGCGACGTGGGGAGTTTGACTCTTCTCGTGGCGGTGGCCAAGTGATGAGCGGTGTGGATTGATTTGATCTGGTGCGTCGACGGTGCCGATCGGTCGAGATGCGTGCTTGCGTGTTTCTCCGGAGGTTTCTGGATTTCCTACGAGACGCGGTCCCGCGGGGAGGTACGAATTCGAACTTTTTGAGAACGCAGATTGCGACGTCTGTTGCTATCTTTGAAAAACTATAAAATTGGTCGGTGGAGTGTGCACATACGTTTTTTCTTTATTAAGATAAAGTGTGCACATATTATTATTTTTAGGAACCACACATATGTTTTTTTGAAACACCTGTAATTTTATTGATACTTCATAACAATTACAGGTACACTGATCTGGACTTAAGATTCAAGATTATAAAGTAACTCCTATGATTAAGAATTCCTAAATACTTCAGAGCGCACGCACACTATCTTGGTGAAACGAGCGGCCGAGCACGAGCCGCTCGATCAGCCCAGATCGTGCGGTCATCGGCCTCAGGTGGTACCTGGTCAGGAGGCGACCGAACGTGCACGTGGTTGGGCCCGTCCGCAAGCACCGCTTTCCAGGTCCAGCCAGTTCCCATCGCACAGGATAGCATGAAGGGTGAGCCACGCCTCTTTCTCCTTCCCTTATCCATTTTCATTTCTTCTAGCCATGTTCGTCTCATTTCTTCCCCAAATCTGGCAGGGATAGGCCACCGCTGCCGCGATTGCAGCCGGAGGCGAAGGGCGGGAGCGCGGGATCCGCATCTCGTCGCCGGCGCAGGTACAGTACACCCGCCTTTTTTGCCTCGCATCTTCTGCTTCTCCATTTTTCCCCTGCCGTGGTCGGGATCTTCCGTAATTGGCTCGCCGAAGAGGGGTTCTAGGATTTCCAGTGGATGTCCAGTGAGTACGAGGTAGCTCGTGAAAGGCATCGCCCGTGACTACCTGGTCAACTCCGGTGATTTGGGGAGTTCCTGTTTCGTCAGGGGGAGTCGAGGGTGCGTGTTCTAGGGGATACGGGTTTCATGGCGATTCACCTCCATATCATGCAGATTCAGCGAGGTATTCCGTCATGTTGCCTCCGGCCAAACCGTCTGATCTGGCATGGCGATTTTTTGATTTTTTTTAGCGGCGATTTGAGTTGGAATAGAAGGAAGGGAGTACATAAGAGTACTGAGAGGATAGTTCTGATGTTTTTGCTCAACCCTCTCAAAATACATCCGTGTGGTTTCTCTGTTTTCTCATAAGTGCATGCATATATGTAACCAGTTGGCTAGTTTGTTCTCGTAGTTGCACAGAAACACAAATGTAGTTGGATCACACATATACATATCTCAGTTGGCTAGCCAACTTATGGAGTTGCACAGTGATGGCTAACCAATTGCCTCAGATGGATACACTGTGTAAACCATATTCAAACAGTATGTGTGTTTTTTGATTGCACACTTATGGGTGCTCTGTTGTTAAGGGTGTGCGTTCATATACGAGTTTGCAAAATCAAAGCAGTACATATCCTAGTTGGCTTAGTCACACTTATGCAGTTGTACATGAAAGGGCTATGTAGTTGCATGGCTGGAGGCTAGTTTAGTTATGGCTCAGATGCCTAAATCATGATTAGTTAGTGTGTATGCAGATTTTTTGGTTGCACACTCATGTCTGCCCTGTTGGCCATACAGTGCTTCAAGTTGCACACATTTTGTTTTGTTTTGTAGGTGTGCTTTGAAAAATCAACATTACGTGTTTAAATTATGGCATTACTTTGATATCAATTTTCTCCTCATTTTTCTCTTTTATACATATGGTTCCTTTGACTAATTTGTTCGTTTGCTTTTTTTAACAGACCAAAAATGGTTGTAGAAGGAGATGCGGCTCCTAGTGAAGGAGAGGTTGATAACCCACAAGTATAGGGGATCGCAACAATTTTCGAGGGTAGAGTATTCAACCCAAATTTATTGATTCGACACAAGGGGAGCCAAAGAATATTCTCCAGTATTAGCAGCTGAGTTGTCAATTCAACCACACCTGGAAACTTAATATCTGCAGCAAAGAGTTTAGTAGCAAAGTAGTATGATAGTAGTGGTAACGGTAGCAAAAGGTAAAAGTAGAAAAAGTAGTGTTTTGGTATTTTGTAGTGATGATAGCAATAGCAACGGAAAAGTAAATAAGCGAAGAACAATATATGGAAAGCTCGTAGGCAATGGATCGATGATGGAGAATTATGCCGGATGCGGTCCATCATGTAACAGTCATAACCTAGGGTGACACAGAACTAGCTCTAGTTCATTGATATAATGTAGGCATGTATTCCGAATATAGTCATACATGCTTATGGAAAAGAACTTGCATGACATCTTTTGTCCTACCCTCCCGTGGCAGCGGGGTCCTTACGGAAACTAAGGGATATTAAGGCCTCCTTTTAATAGAGTACCGAAACAAAGTATTATCACATAGTGAATACATGAACTCCTCAAACTACGGTCATCACCGGTAAGTATCCCGATTATTGTCACTTCGGGGTTAACGGATCATAACACATAATAGGTGACTATAGACTTGCAAGATAGGATCAAGAACACTCATATATTGGTGAAAACATAATAGGTTCAGATCTGAAATCATGGCACTCGGGCCCTAGTGACAAGCATTAAGCATAGCAAAGTCATAGCAACATCAATCTCAGAACATAGTGGATACTAGGGATCAAACCCTAACAAAACTAACTTGATTACATGATAGATCCCATCCAACCCATCACCGTCCAGCAAGCCTACGATGGAATTACTCACGCACGGCGGTGATCATCATGAAATTGGTGATGGAGGATGGTTGATGATGACGATGGCTACGGATTCCCCTCTCTGGAGCCCCGAACAGACTCCATATCAGCCCTCCCGAGAGGTTTTAGGCCTTGGCGGCGGCTCCGTATCGTAAAACATGATGAATTCTTCTCTCTGATTTTTTCTCCCCAAAACACAATATATGGAGTTGGAGTTGCAGTCGGAGAGGCATCAGGGGCCCACGAGGTAGGGGCGCGCCCTAGGGGGGCAGGCGCGCCCCACCCTCATGGACAGGTGGTGGGCCCCCTGGCCTTCATCTTTTGCAGGTATTTTTCATATTTTCCAAAAAGTTGCCCCGTGAAGTTATAGGTCACTATGAGAACGTTTGTTTCTGCACATAAATAACACCATGGTAATTCTGCTGAAAATAGCGTCAGTCCAGGTTAGTTCCATTCAAATCATGCAAGTTAGAGTCCAAAACAAGGGCAAAAGTGTTTGAAAAAGTAGATACGACGGAGACATATCAACTCCCCCAAGCTTAAACCTTTGCTTGTCCTCAAGCAATTCAGTTGACAAACTGAAAGTGATAAAGAAAAACTTTTACAAACTCTGTTTGCTCTTGTTGTTGTAAATATGTAAAGCCAGCATTCAAGTTTTCAGCAAAGATTATAACTAACTACATTCACAATAATGCTTAGGTCTCAAGTTTACCCATATCAATGGCATAGTCAACTAGCGAGCAATAATAATAAATCTCGGATGAGAACACTTTCTCAAAACAATCATAATATGATATAATAAGATGGTATCTCGCTAGCCCTTTCTAAGACCGCAAAACATAAATGTAGAGCACCTTTAAAGACCAAGGACCGACTAGACATTGTAATTCATGGTAAAAGAGAACCAGTCAAGTCATACTCAATGTAAATTAACAGTAATGAATGTAAATGACAACGGTGCTCTCCAACTGGTGCTTTTTAATAAGAGGATGATGACTCAGCATAAAAGTAAATAGATAGGCCCTTCGCAGAGGGAAGCAGGTATTTGTAGAGGTGCCAGATCTCGGTTTTGAAATAGAGGTGAATAATATTTTGAGCGGTATACTTTCATTTTCAACATAACAACCAAGAGATGACGATATCTTCCATGCTACACACATTATAGGCGGTTCCCAAACAGAATGGTAAAGTTCATACTCCCCCTTCCACCAACAAGCATCAATCCATGGCTTGCTCGAAACAACGAGTGCCTCCAACTAACAAGAGTCCCAGGGGGAGTTTTGTTTGCAATTATTTTGATTTAGTTTGCATAAAGCATGGGTCTGGGCATCCCGGTGACCAGCCATTTATCTCATGAGTGAGGAGCGGAGTCCACTCCTCTTGAGAATAACCCGCCTAACATGGAAGATACATACAAACCTAGTTGATACATGATCTATTCGAGCATACAAAATAGGATATTTATTTGAAGGTTTAGAGTTTGGCACATACAAATTTACTTGGAACGGTAGGTAGATACCGTATATAGGCAGGTATAGTGGACTCATGTGGAATAACTTTGGGGTTTAAGGGATTGGATGCACAAGCAGTATTCCCGCTGAGTACAGGTGAAGGCTAGCAAAAGACTGGGAAGCGACCAGCTAGAGAGCGACAACAATCATGAACATGCATTAAAATTAATCAACACCGAATGCAAGCATGAGTAGGATATAATCCACCATGAACATAAATATCGTGAAGGCTATGTTGATTTTGTTTCAACTACATGCGTGAACATGCGCCAAGTCAAGTCACTTCAATCATTCAGAGGAGGATACCACCCTATCATACCACATCACAACCATTTTAATAGCACGTTGTCATGCAGGGTAAACCATTATAAGCTCCTAGCTAATCAAGCATGGCACAAGAAAATACGATCTCTATTTGTCATTGCAAACATGTTTATTCATAATGGGCTGAATCAAGAACGATGAACTAATCATATTTACAAAAACAAAGGAGGTCGAGTTCATACCAGCTTTTCTCATCTCGGTCAGTCCATCATATATCGTCATAATTGCCTTTCACTTGCACGACCGAACGATGTGAATAATAATAATAGTGCGCGTGCATTGGACTAAGCTGGAATCTGCAAGCATTCAATAAACATGAGAAGACAAGGCAATATGGTCTCTTTTGTCAGATCAACAATAATGCATATAAGAGCCACTTCAGCAATTTAATTATGGTCTTCTCCTATCGACCCCCAAAGAAAAGAAAAGAAATGAAACTATTTACACGCGAGAGCTCCCAACAAGTAAAAGAAGAACAGGAAATCTTTTTGGGTTTTCTTTTTAATTACTACTACAAGCATGGAAATTAAACTAATTAAAAGCTACAACTAATATTTTTTTTTTCTGATTTTTCTTAAGGTTTATTAAACACACAAGAAGAAAGCATAAAAAGGAAAATAAACTAGCATGGATGATACAATGAAAAAGTATGAGCACCGTCATCTAGCAATGAGTGTGTGAACATAAATGTATTGTCGGTGAGAAATACATACTCCCCCAAGCTTAGGCTTTTGGCCTCAGTTGGTTTATGGCCACGGTTGGCCTGGCGGATACCCATAATAATAGTTGGGGTCGTACTGAGAAGAAGAAGAGGAAGACTCCGATTGCCACTGGATGACAATCATCTCCGGATCCCACTGGTAATTAGACTGTCCTGAAGGATCAACTTGTGGTTCCGGCTCTGGCTCCATGGCTGGTGCAGGGTTCCGGTAGGTGTGAATAGCCTTCAACGGAATGAGGTACTAGCCTGCAGATAAATCAAACAAAGAAGGAGCAGGCAGGGTAATAGTCTCAGGATGATGTTTATTAAAGAACAATTGATATTTAAGCTCTCCTTCCCTATTCTCGACAATAAAATCATGTGCCACCATACTTTTATAATCTAGATAAACAGGAGGCAACACTTTTTCTTCCTTCTCATAATGCCTAATAGGTATGTTAAAATATGCAGCTAGGCGTGAAGCATAGATGCCTCCAAAGATGGGGCCCTTGGTACGGTTCAGACTTAACCGTTTAGAAATAATGCCGCCCATACTAATAGAGTTATCACCGTATAAACCGTGGAGTAAAATAATAATATTAGGGATACTAAGGTTCCCACAGTTTCCGTGACCCATTAAACAACGACTAGCAAATAATGCAAAATAACGTGAAACAGGAAAATGTATGCTAGTGATTCGTGCATCGAAAACCTTCCTTGTTTCCCCTATAGTGATAGTATCAATAAACACGTCCACATCATTGCGATGTGGTTCTTCTGTCCTGCCCTCAAAAGGGACTAAACAAACCGACAGAAATCATAAAGTGACATCTCCTTATGCTCATCATATAAATAAAACTCCATCGTAGGTGGTGAGCTCCTAGAATGGAAATGAAAGTTTTGCACAAAGACATTTGTGAGTAAGAGATACTGATCGCATTGGTCGTGGAGGAAAGCGGTGAGGCTTGCATTCTTAGCCAATTCATGAAAATCTTCATAAATCCCGGCTGCCCTCAAGAAATCATCAGAAGGCCATTCACACGCCCGAACCTTCACGGTGCGAGGCAGATTATACTTAGGCTTCAGTGCCTTTTCCTTCGAGCTTTGGCTCGATGAGCCCCTCAAAAGTCTCCTCATCATTTTCTGAAAAATTCTGAAATTTTTAGTAACTTCAAAATAAAAGTAAACCAAACTTAATAATATTGATAGAAACTACTCCTACAAGTGCCTAGGGCCTATATCATGCATCAAAACTACTTTTGACCATATAAATTTGACATGCAAGCTCAAGAACAGGGTCACCTAAGCAGCAAAAATTTACAATGAATAAAGCACTAGAACAAAAACTAATTGGACCAATGGAGGAGTCACATACCAAGGAACAATCTCCCCAAGTAGTTTTGTGAGAGGTGCTTTGAGTAAGGAGATCGAAAATGGCAGCAAAACGAGCTTGGACTTGGGTTTGAGCTGCTTATTCGTGTTTGGGGGAGGAAGAAGGAGTGTGTGGGTGAAAGGATAAGTGGAGGAGGGCCACCGTGGGTCCACGAGGCAGGGGGCGCGCCCAGGGGGTAGGGCGTTCCCTCCACCCTTGTGGGCAGGTGGTTGACCCCCATGCTGTGTTCTCAGTGCCAAATATTCTCAAATATTATAGAAAAAATCATCTTTAAATTTCAGGGCATTTGGAGAACTTTTATTTTTGGGTATTTTTATATTGCACGGATAATCAGATAACAGACAGAAAAATATATTTTTTATTTTATTTGATATAAATAACAGAAAGTAAAAGAGGGTACATAAGGTTGTGCTTTCTAGTTCCATCCATCTCATGATCATCAAAAGGAATCCACTAACAAGGTTGATCAAGTCTTGTTAATGAACTCATTCCGAATAGCATGGAACCGAAGAAATTTCGAATAACACTATGGTACCTCAATGGGGATATGCACATCCCCAATAATAAGAATATCATATTTCTTCTTGACAGTAGGAAGAGGAAATTCAAAACCTCCAAATATAATCGATGGCATTTTTCCAATAGAGTTGATACTATGAACTTGGGGTTGTTTCCTCGGAAAGTGTACCGTATGCTCATTACCATTAACATGAAAAGTGACATTGCCTTTAGTGCAATCAATAACAACCCCTGCAGTATTCAAAAAGGGTCTTCCAAAAATAATAGACATACTATCGTCCTCGGGAATATCAAGAATAACAAAGTCCGTTAAAATAGTAATGTTTGCAACTATGATGACCCACAAGTATAGGGGATCTATCGTAGTCCTTTCGATAAGTAAGAGTGTCGACCCAACGAGGAGCAGAAGGAAATGATAAGCAGTTTTCAGCAAGGTATTCTCTACAAGTACTGAAATAAGTGGTAACAGATAGTTTTGTGATGAGATAATTTGTAACGAGCAACAAGTAACAAAAGTAAATAAAGTGCAGCAAGGTGGCCCAATCCTTTTTGTAGCAAAGGACAAGCCTGGACAAACTCTTATATAAGGAAATGCGCTCCCGAGGACACATGGGAATATCATCAAGCTAGTTTTCATCACGTTCATATGATTCGCATTTGGTACTTTGATAATTTGACATGTGGGTGGACCGGTGCTTGGGTGCTGTTCTTACTTGAACAAGCATCTGCTACGTCTTGAGCTTGCGTTGGTTTTCCCCGAGGAGGAAGGGATGATGCAGTAGAGTAACGTAAGTACTTCCCTCAGTTTTTGAGAACCAAAGTATCAATCCAGTAGGAGGCCACGCTCAAGTCCCTCGTACCTACACAAAACGATAGCTACTCACAACCAACGCGATTAGGGGTTTTCAATCCCTTCACGGTCACTTACGAGAGTGAGATCTGATAGATATAATATTTTTGGTATTTTTGGTATAAAGATGCAAAGTGAAATGTAAAAGCAAAGTAAAAAACCAAAGCAAAATTAAAGTGATGGAGATTGATATGATGAGAATAGACCCGGGGCCATAGGTTTCACTAGTGGCTTCTCTCAAGAGCATAAGTATTCTATGGTGGGTGAACAAATTACTGTTGAGCAATTGACAGAATTGAGCATAGTTATGAGAATATCTAGGCATGATCATGTATATAGGCATCACGTCCGTGACAAGTAGACCGAAACGATTCTACATCTACTACTATTACTCCACTCATCGACCGCTATCCAGCATGCATCTAGAGTATTAAGTTAAAAACAGAGTAACGCCTTAAGCAAGATGACATGATGTAGAGAGATAAATTCATGCAATATGAAATAAAGCCCATCTTGTTATCCTCGATGGCAACGATACAATACGTGCCTTGCTGCCCCTTCTATCACTGGGTAAGGACACCGCAAGATCGAACCCAAAGCTAAGCACTTCTCCCATGGCAAGAACTACCAATCTAGTTGGCCAAACCAAACGGATAATTCGAAGAGACTTGCAAAGATAACCAATCATACATAAAAGAATTCAGAGAAGATTCAAATATTATTCATAGATAGACTTGATCATAAACCCACAATTCATCGGTCTCAACAAACACACCGCAAAAAGAAGATTACATCGAATAGATCTCCACAAGAGAGGGGGAGAACTTTGTATTGAGATCCAAAAAGAGAGAAGAAGCCATCTCGCTACTAACTATGGACCCAAAGGTCTGAGGTAAACTACTCACACTTCATCGGAGAGGCCATGATGATGTAGAAGCCCTCCGTGATGACGGCCCTCTCCGGCGGAGCTCCGGAACAGGCCCCAAGATGGGATCTCGTGGATACAGAAAGTTGCGGCGGTGGAATTAGGTTTTTGGCTCCGTTCTGTTCGTTTGGGGGTACGTAGGTATATATAGGAGGAAGAAGTACGTCGGAGGAGCACCGCCCACGAGGCAGGGGGCGCGCCCTAGGGGAGGGCGCGCCCCTACCCTCGTGACCGCCTCTCCGATGCCTTGGCGTAGGGTCCAAGTCTCCTGGATCACGTTCGGTGAGAAAATCACGTTCCTGAAGGTTTCATTCCGTTTGGACTCCGTTTGATATTCCGTTTCTTCGAAACACTGAAATAGGCAAAAAACAGCAATTCTCGGCTGGGCCTCCGGTTAATAGGTTAGTCCCAAAAATAATATAAAAGTGGAAAATAAAGCCCAATATAGTCCAAAACAGTAGATAATATAGCATGGAGCAATCAAAAATTATAGATACATTGGAGACGTATCAGGCCAAGTTCTATAATGAAAGATTCCCACTAGTATATGAAAGTGATAACATGAGAGACTCTCTACTATGAAGATCGTGGTGCTACTTTGAAGCACAAGTGTGGTAAAAAGATAGTAACATTGTCCCGTCTCTCTTTTTATCTCATTTTTTTATTTTTTATTTTTATTTTGGCCTTTTCTCTTTTTTATGGCCTCTTTTTTATTTGGGCTTCTTTGGCCTCTTTTTTTTCGTCCGGAGTCTCATCTTGTGGGGGAATCATAGTCTTCATCATCCTTTCCTCACTGGGACAATGCTCTAATAATGATGATCATCACACTTTTATTTTTCTTACAACTCCACAATTACAACTCGATACTTAGAACAAAATATGACTCTATATGAATGCCTCCAGTGGTGTACCAGGATATGCAATATGACAATGATGAATGTCTCATGAGCGGAACGGTGAAAGTTGCTTGGCAATATATCTCAGAATGGCTATGGAAATGCCATAATAGATAGGTATGGTGGCTGTTTTGAGGAAGGTATATGGTAGGTGTATGATACCAGTGAAAGGTGCGCGGTATTAGAGAGGCTAGCAAAGGTGGAAGGGTGAGAGTGCCTATAATCCATGGACTCAACATTAGTCATAAAGAACTCATATACTTATTGCAAAAATCTACAAGTTATCAAAGCAAAGTATTACATGCATGCTCCTAGGGGGATAGATTGGTAGGAAAAGACCATCGCTCGTCCCCGACCGCCACTCATAAGGAAGACAATTAATAAATAAATCATGCTCCGACTTCATCACATAACAGTTCACCATACGTGCATGCTACGGGAATCACAAACTTTAACACAAGTATTCTTTAAATTCACAACTACTCAACTAGCATGACTTTAATATTATCACCTCCATATCTCAAAACAATTATCATGCTTCAATCTTTTCTTAGTATTCAACACACTCAAAAGAAAGTTTCACAAATCTTGAATACCAAGCATATTATTATTAAGCAAATTACCATGCTATTAAGAGACTATCAAAATGATTTAAGTGAAGCATGAGAGATCAATAGTTTCTTTAAAACAAATCCACCACCGTGCTCTAAAAGATCTAAGTGAAGCACATAGAGCAAAATTATGACGCTCAAAAGATATAAGTGAAGCACATAGAGCAAAACTACATAGCTCAAAAGATATAAGTTAAGCACATAGAGCATTCTATCAAATTTTAATTCATGTATGGCTCTCTCAAAAGGTGTGTACAGCAAGGATGATTGTGGCATACTAAGACACAAAGACACAAATAATATAAGACGCTCCAAGCAAAACACATATTATGTTGGTGAATAAAAATATAGCTCCAAGTAAATTACCGATGGAAGTGGACGAAAGAGGGGATGCCTTCCGGGGCATCCCCAAGCTTTGAATTTTTGGTGTCCTTGGATTATCTTGGGAGTGCCATGGGCATCCCCAATCTTAGGCTCTTTCCACTCCTTGTTCCATAATCCATCAAAAGAATTCACCCAAAACTTGAAAACTTCACAATACAAAACTTAAAGTAGAAAACTCGTGAGCTCCGTTAGCGAAAGAAAACAAAAGACCACTTCAAGGTATTGTAATGAACTAATTATTTATTTTTATTGGTGTTAAACCTACTTTATTCCACCTTCTCTATGGATTATAAACTATTTTACTAACCATAGATTCATCAAAATAAGCAAACAACACACGAAAAACAGAATCTGTCAAAAACAGAACAGTCTGTAGTAATCTGTAGCTAGCGCAAGACCTGGATCCCCAAAAATTCTAAAATAAATTTCTGGACGTGAGGAATTTATCTATTGATCATCTGAAAAAATAATTAACTAAATAGCACTCTTAAAATAAAAATTACAGCAGTTCTCGTGAGCGCTAAAGTTTCTGTTTTTTACAGCAAGTTCAACAAGACTTTCCCCAAGTCTTCCCAACGGTTCTACTTGGCACAAACACTAATTAAAAACAAAAAACACAACCAAAACAGAGGCTAAATAATTTATTTATTAATAAGCAGGAGCAAAAAGCAAGGAATAAAAATAAAATTGGGTTGCCTCCCAACAAGCGCTATCGTTTAACGCCCCTAGCTAGGCATAAAAGCGAGGATAAATCTAGGTATTGCCATCTTTGGTAGGCAATCCATAAGTGGCTCTCATGATAGTTTCATATGGAAATTTAATTTTATTTCTTGGAAAGTGTTCCATGCCCTTTTTTAATGGAAATTGAAATCTAATATTCCCTTCCTTCATATCAACAATCGCACCAGCCGTTCTAAGGAAAGGTCTACCAAGAATAATAGGGCAAGAAGGGTTGCAATCTATATCAAGAATAATGAAATCTACGGGCACATAATTTCTATTTGCAACAATTAGAACATCATTAATCCTTCCCATAGGTTTCTTAATAGTGGAATCCGCAAGATGCAAGTTTAGAGAGCAATCATCAAAATTACGGAAATCTAGCAAATCACACAAAGTCTTGGGAATAGTAGAGACACTAGCACCCAAATCACACAAAGCATAAAACTCATGATCTTTAATTTTAATTTTAATAGTTGGTTCCCACTCATCATAGAGTTTTCTAGGGATAGAAACTTTCAACTCAAGTTTTTCTTCATAAGATTGCATCAAGGCATCAAAAATATGTTCGGTGAAGGCTTTATGTTGACTATAAGCATGTGGAGAATTTAGCACGGATTGCAACAAGGAAATACAATCAATTAAAGAACAACTTTCATAATTAAATTCCTTGAAATCCAATATAGTGGGTTTAGTAACATCTAGATTTTTATTTCTTTCAATCCCACTTTCATCAATTGCATCATAAAGATCTAAATACTCCGAATTTTTAGAACGCCTTCTAGGTAAAGGAAGATCATATTCAGTTTCATCAAGATTCATATTGCAAAAAAAAAGATTTAATAGGTGACACATCAATAACTTTTAGATCTTCATCTTGATTTTCATAGGAATTGGAAGAACACGCTTTAATAAAGGCATCTTTGGAAGCACACATCCTAGCAGTTCTTTCCTTGCACTCATCAATGGAAATTATCATGGCTTTGAGAGACTCATTGATATCATGCTTAGGAGGAGTAGATCTAATCTTTAAGGAATCAATCTCAAGAGAAATTCTATCAACATTCCTAGCCAAATCATCAACTTTAAGCAATTTCTCTTCAAGCAAAGCATTAAAATTCTTTTGTGAATTCATAAACTCTTTAACACTATTCTCAAATTGAGAGGGCATCTTATTATAATTTCCATAAGAGTTGTTGTAGGAATTCCCATAATTATTAGAAGGATTACTAGGATATGGCCTATGATTAAAATTCCCTCTATAAGCGTTATTACCAAAATTATTCCTACCAACAAAATTCACATCCATAGATTCATTGTTATTCTCAATCAAAGTAGACAAAGGCATATCATTAGGATCAGAAGAAACACTATTAGTAGCAAATAATTTCATAAGTTCATCCATCTTTCCACTCAAAACATTGATTTCTTCTATTGCATGCACTTTTTTATTAGAAGATCTTTCAGTATGCCATTGAGAATAATTAACCATAATATTATCTAGGAGTTTAGTAGCATCTCCTAAAGTGATTTCCATAAAAGTGCCTCCCGCGTCCGAATCTAAAAGATTTCTAGAAGCAAAATTCGATCCGGCATAATTTTTTTGTATAATCATCCACAAATTCAAACCATGAGTAGGGCAATTACGTATCATTAATTTCATTCTCTCCCAAGCTTGTGCAACATGTTCATGATCAATTTGCTTAAAGTTCATAATATCGTTTCTAAGAGAGATGATCTTAGCGGGAGGGAAAATACTTAGAGATAAAAGCATCTTTGCACTTGTTCCAAGAATCAATACTATTTTTAGGCAAAGACGAAAACCAAGCTTTAGCACGATCTCTAAGCGAAAAAGGAAATAGCTTCAATTTAACGACATTATTATCGACATCTTTTTTCTTTTGCATATCACATAAATCAACGAAGCTATTCAGATGAGTAGCGGCATCTTCACTGGGAAGGCCGGCGAATGGATCTTTCATAACAAGATTCAACAAAGCAGTATTAATTTCACAAGATTCAACATCGGTAAGAGGAGCAATCGGAGTGCTAATAAAATCATTGTTGTTGGTATTGGCGAAGTCACACAATTTAGTATTATCTTGAGCCATCGCGACAAACAAGCAAACAAGCACACGAGCAGACAAGAGCAAACGGGCAAAAGAGGCAAATAGAGAGGGAGGATAGAGAGAGAGAGGAAGAGAGAGAGGGCGAATAAAACAGCAAGGGTGAAGTGGGGGAGAGGAAAACGAGAGGCAAATGGAAAATAATGTAATGCGAGATATAGGGATTGTGATGGGTACTTGGTATGTTGACTTTTTGCGTAGACTCCATGGCAACGGCGCCAGAAATCCTTCTTGCTACGTCTTGAGCTTGCGTTGGTTTTCCCCGAAGAGGAAGGGATGATGCAGCAGAGTAGTGTAAGTATTTCCCTTAGTTTTTGAGAACCAAGGTATCAATCCAGTAGGAGGCCACGCTCAAGTCCCTCGTACCTGCAGAAAACTATAGCTACTCGCAACCAACACGTACGATTAGGGGTTGTCAATCCCTTCATGGTCACTATGAGAGTGAGAACTGATAGATATAATATTTTTGGTATTTTTGGTATAAAGATGCAAAGTGAAAAGTAAAGGCAAAGTAAAAAACCAAAGCAAGATTAAAGTGATGGAGATTGATATGATGAGAATAGACCTGGGGGCCATAGGTTTCACTAGTGGCTTCTCTCAAGAGCATAAGGTATTCTGGTGGGTGAACAAATTACTATTGAGCAATTGACAGAATTGAGCATAGTTATGAGAATATCTAGGCATGATCATGTATATAGGCATCACGTCCGTGACAACTAGACCGAAACGATTCTGCATCTACTACTATTACTCCACTCATCGACCGCTATCGAACATGCATCTAGAGTATTAAGTTAAAAACAGAGTAACGCCTTAAGCAAGATGACATGATGTAGAGAGATAAATTCATGCAATATGAAATAAACCCCATCTTGTTATCCTCGATAGCAATGATACAATATGTGCCTTGCTGCCCCTTCTGTCACTAGGAAAGGACACCGCAAGATCGAACCCAAAGCTAAGCACTTCTCCCATGGCAAGAACTACCAATCTAGTTGGCCAACCCAAACGGATAATTCGAAGAGACTTGCAAAGATAGCCAATCACACATAAAAGAATTCAGAGAAGATTCAAATATTATTCATAGATAGACTTGATCATAAACCCACAAGTCATCGGTCTCAACAAACACACCGCAAAAAGAAGATTACATCGAATAGATCTCCACAAGAGAGGGGGAGAACTTTGTATTGAGATCCAAAAAGAGAGAAGAAGCCATCTAGCTACTAACTATGGACCCGAAGGTCTGAGGTAAACTACTCACACTTCATCGGAGAGGCCGTGATGATGTAAAAGCCCTCCGTGATGACGGCCCTCTCCGGCGGAGCTCCGGAATAGGCCCCAAGATGGGATCTCATGGATGCAGAAAGTTGCGGCGGTGGAATTAGGTTTTTGGTTCCGTTCTGTTCGTTTGGGGGTACATAGGTATATATAGGAGGAAGAAGTACGTCGGAGGAGCACCGAGGGGCCCATGAGGCAGGGGGCGCGCCCTAGGGGGGGCGCCCCCACCCTCGTGACCGCCTCTCTGATGCCTTGGCGTAGGGTCCAAGTCTCCTGGATCATGTTCGGTGAGAAAATCACGTTCCCGAAGGTTTCATTCCGTTTGGACTCCGTTTGATATTCCGTTTCTTTGAAACACTAAAATAGGCAAAAAAAACAGCAATTTTGGGCTGGGCCTCCGGTTAATAGGTTAGTCCCAATAATAATATAAAAGTGGAAAATAAAGCCCAATATAGTCCAAAACAGTAGATAATATAGCATGGAGCAATCAAAAATTATAGATACGTTGGAGACGTATCAGCATCCCATTTATGATTAACCTCTATTGCAAGCATCCGCAACTACAACAAAAGTATTAAGGTAAACCTAACCATGGCATGAAACATATGGATCCAAATCAGCCCCTTACGAAGCATCGCATAAACTAGGGTTTAAGCTTCTGTCACTCTAGCAACCCATCATCTACTTATTACTTCCCTATGCTTTCCTGTAGGCCCAAATAATGGTGAAGTGTTATGTAGTCAACGTTCACATAACACCACTAGAGGCTAGACAACATACATCTCATCAAAATATCGAACGAATACCAAATTCACATGACTACTAATAGCAAGACTTCTCCCTTGTCCTCAGGAACAAACGTAACTACTCACAAAGCATAAACATGTTCATAATCAGAGGGGTATTAATATGCATAAAGGATCTGAACATATGATCTTCCACCAATTAAACCAACTAGCATCAACTACAAGGAGTAATTAACACTACTAGCAACCTACTAGCACCAATCCAGGACTTGGAGACAAGAATTGGATACAAGAGATGAACTAGCGTTTTGAGATGGGATGGTGCTAATGAAGATGTTGATGGAGATTTCCCTCTCCCGATGAGAGGAGCGTTGGTGATGACGATGGCGATGATTTCCCCCTCCGAGAAGGAAGTTTCCCTGGCAGAACAGCTCTGTCGGAGCTCTAGATTGGATCCGCCAAGGTTCCGCCTCGTGGCGGCGGAGTTTCGTCCCGAAAGGTTCCTCCTTATTTTTTTCTCTAAGAAAGACTTCATATAGGAGAAGATGGTCATCGGAGAGCCACCAAGGGGCCCATGAGGTAGGGGAGAGTCCTAGGGGGGGCGCCCCCACCCTCGTGAGAAGGGTGTAGTCCCCCTGGTCTTCATCTTTGGCGAGGATTTTTCATTATTTATTATAAGGTATTCCGTGGAGTTTCAGGACTTTTGGAGTTGTGCAGAATAGGTCTCTAATATTTGCTCCTTTTCCAGCCCAGAATTCTAGCTGCCGGCATTCTCCCTCCTTATGTAAACCTTGTAAAATAAGAGAGAATAGCCATAAGTATTGTGACATAATGTGAAATAACAGCCCATAATGAAATAAATATCGATATAAAAGCATGATGCAAAATGGACGTATCAACTCCCCCAAGCTTAGACCTCGCTTGTCCTCAAGCGAAAGCCGATAACAATAAATATGTCCCCATGTTTAGAGGTAGAGGCGTCGATAAAAATAAAATACGGACATGAGGGCATCATGATTATTCTCATAACATCAACATACATAGATATTGTCATATGATTACTTATGTTCAAGTGATGATCTATTCACAATGCAAAAGTATGAATCAGAAACCTTATTGAGAACCCACAAACTATAGCCTCAGTCATTGAAGCAATTGCAATTTATCATAACATCAGAAAGAGTCTATGTTAGAGCTAAAAAGCAAGTCCACATACTCAACTATAATCTAGTCCTTCATAATTGCTAACACTCGCGCAATACTTGTGGTTAAAGAGTTTTAGTCGGACATAGAGAAAGATAGGGGCTTATAGTTTCGCCCCACAACCTTTTACCTCGAGGGTAATGTCAACAATCACTACTAGGGAAAACCCTATACACAGAACATTAGCAATAGCGCTGGATAAAAATGCACGCTGGTGCTAATTAGCAGCAACGCAGTATTTAAAACTGTGCTGCAGATACAATTATAGCAGTAGCGCGCCCGACTACAAAAGCGCTACTACTAAAATTCCCACAGCTTAGCCGATAGGCTACACATAGTAGTAGCGATCTACGTGGAACTGCGCTACCGCTACTTGTTTTGTAGCAGCGCATTTACGGACAAAGGCGCTACTGCTAATGAAAATAAAATTAAATGGAAAGCAAATAAAAAAGAGAAGGAATAGCAGTAGCGCTTGTTAGGAAACGCGCTATAGCTACCATAGCAGCAGCGCACTTCCTGGAACGTGCTACTGCTACTTTTAACTTAATTAACTTCGTTCTTCCCCATGGCCACTTCCCCCCAAATCCCTAATCCTCCGCTGTCGCCGCCCTGCATCGTCGTCGGCCGCCGCGCGCGACCCGTCGCTCTCCGCACATCTTCGACGCCACCCCCGCCCCCGACCGCGACCTTGACGCCGCCCCCGACACCGACCTCGACACCCCCCTACATCGCCGCCCTCCGCCGTGCGCCCGCCGCCCCGACCCCGTTCCCAACCTCGACGTCGCGTGCCCCTCTCCCTAACTACACCAGCGCCAGAGGTGGGCACGCCCTCCTCCTCCTCCTCCCCTACCTCTGCCTAGCTAGGGTTCTTAGGGTTAAATTTCAGAGTTCATCTAATTAGTTAGGGTTCATCAAATTAGATGCTAATTATGACAGTAGTTGTGAAGGAAATATGCCCTAGAGGCAATAATAAAGTTATTATTTATTTCCTTATATCATGATAAATGTTTATTATTCATGCTAGAATTGTATTAACTGGAAACATAATACTTGTGTGAATACATAGACAAACAAAGTGTCACTAGTATGCCTCTACTTGACTAGCTCGTTAATCAAAGATGGTTATGTTTCCTAACCATTGACAAAGAGTTGTTATTTGATTAACGGGATCACACCATTAGTTGAATAATCTGATTGACATGACCCATTCCATTATCTTAGCACCCGATCGTTTAGTATGTTGCTATTGCTTTCTTCATGACTTATACATGTTCCTATGACTATGAGATTATGCAACTCCCGTTTGCCGGAGGAACACTTTGTGTGCTACCAAACGTCACAACGTAACTGGGTGATTATAAAGGTGCTCTACAGGTGTCTCCAAAGGTACATGTTGGGTTGGCGTATTTCGAGATTAGGATTTGTCACTCCGATTGTCGGAGAGGTATCTCTGGGCCCTCTCGGTAATGCACATCACTTAAGCCTTGCAAGCATTACAACTAATGAGTTAGTTGTGGGATGATGTATTACAGAACGAGTAAAGAGACTTGCCGGTAACGAGATTGAACTAGGTATTGGATACCGACGATCGAATCTCGGGCAAGTAACATACCGATGACAAAGGGAACAACGTATGTTGTTATGCGGTGTGACCGATAAAGATCTTCATAGAATATGTAGGAGCCAATATGGGCATCCAGGTCCCCCTATTGGTTATTGACCGGAGACGTGTCTCGGTCATGTCTACATTGTTCTCGAACCCGTAGGGTCCGCACGCTTAAGGTTTCGATGACAGTTATATTATGAGTTTATGAGTTTTGATGTACCGAAGGAGTTCGGAGTCCCGGATGAGATCGGGGACATGACGAGGAGTCTCGAAATGGTCGAGACGTAAAGATCGATATATTGGACGACTATATTCGGACATCGGAAAGGTTCCGAGTGATTCGGGTATTTTTCGGAGTACCGGGTAGTTACGGGAGAAGCAATGGGCCTTGATGGGCTTTAGTGGGAAGAGGAGAAAGGGCCAAGGGGCTGGTGCGCCCCCCTCCCCTCTAGTCCGAATTGGACTAGGGAAAAGGGGGCCGGCCACCTTTCCTTCTCCTCCACTTCCTTCTCCCTTCCTCCCCTCTTGGTGGACTCCTACTAGGACTTGGAGTCCTAGTAGGACTCCACATCCTGGCCGCACCAATTGCCTTGGCCGGCCTCCTCCTCCTCCATCCTTTATATACTAAGGCAAGGGGCACCCCATAGACACAAGTTGATCTTCGTGATCGTTCCTTAGCCGTGTGTGGTGCCCCCCTCCACCATATTCCACCTCGGTCATATTGTAGCGGTGCTTAGGCGAAGCCCTGTGAAATTAATACATCAAGATCGTCACCACGCCATCGTGCTGACGAAACTCTTCCCCGACACTTTGCTGGATCGGAGTCCGGGGATCGTCATCGAGCTGAACGTGTGCTAGAACTCGGAGGTGCCGTAGTTTCGGTGCTTGATCGGTCGGGCCGTGGAGACGTACGACTACATCAACCAAGTTAATGCTTCCGTTGTCGATCTACTAGTTATGTAGATCACACTCCCCCCCTCGTTGCTATGCATCACATGATCTTGCGTGTGCGTAGGAAATTTTTTGAAATTACTACGAAACCCAACAGTGGCATCCGAGCCAAGGTTTTATATGTTGATGTTATATGCACGAGTAGAACACAAGTGAGTTGTGGGCGATATAAGTCATACTGCCTACCAGCATGTCATACTTTGGTTCGGTGGTATTGTTGGATGAAGCGGCCCAGACCGACATTACGCATACGCTTACGCGAGACCGGTTCTCCCGACGTGCTTTGCACAGAGGTGGCTTGTGGGTGACAGTTTCTCCAACTTTAGTTGAACCAAGTGTGGCTACGCCCGGTCCTTGCGAAGGTTAAAACGGAGTCAAATTGACAAACTATCGTTGTGGTTTTGATGCGTAGGTGAGATTGGTTCTTACTTAAGCCCGTAGCAGCCACGTAAAACTTGCAACAACATAGTAGAGGACGTCTAACTTATTTTTGCAGGGCATGTTGTGATATGATATGGTCAAGACATGATGCTGAGTTTTATTGTATGAGATGATCATGTTTTGTAACCGAGTTATCGGCAACCGGCAGGAGCCATATGGTTGTCGCTTTATTGTATGCAATGCAATCGCGATGTAATGCTTTACTTTATCACTAAGCGGTAGTGATAGTCGTAGAAGCACAAGCTTGGCGAGACGACAACGATGCTACGATGGAGATCAAGGTGTCGCGCCGGTGACGACGGTGATCACGACGGTGCTTCGGATATGGAGATCACAAGCACAAGATGATGATGGCCATATCATATCACTTATATTGATTGCCTGTGATGTTTATCTTTTATGCATCTTATCTTGCTTTGATTGACGGTAGCATTATAAGATGATCTCTCACTAATTATCAAGAAGTGTTCTCCCTGAGTATGCACTGTTGCGAAAGTTCTTCGTGCTGAGACACCACGTGATGATCGGGTGTGATAGGCTCTACGTTCAAATACAACGGGTGCAAAACAGTTGCACACACGGAGTACTCAGGTTATACTTGACGAGCCAAGCATATACAGATATGGCCTCGGAACACGAAGACCGAAAGGTCGAGCGTGAATCATATAGTAGATATGATCAACATAGTGATGTTTACCAATGAAACTGCTCCATCTCACGTGATGATCGGACATGGTTTAGTTGATTTGGATCACGTGATCACTTAGAGGATTAGAGGGATGTCTATCTAAGTGGGAGTTCTTAAGTAATATGATTAATTGAACTTAAATTTATCATGAACTTAGTCCTGGTAGTATTTTGCAAATTATGTTGTAGATCAATAGCTCGCGTTGTTGCTTCCCTGTGTTTATTTTGATATGTTCCTAGAGAAAATTGTGTTGAAAGATGTTAGTAGCAATGCTGCGGATTGGATCCGTGATCTAAGGTTTATCCTCATTGCTGCACAGAAGAATTATGTCCTTGATGCACCGCTAGGTGACGGACCTATTGCTGGAGCAGATGTAGACGTTATGAACGTTTGGCTAGCTCAATATGGTGACTACTTGATAGTTTAGTGCACCATGCTTAATGGCTTAGAATCGGGACTTCAAAGACATTTTGAATGTCATGGAGCATATGAGATGTTCCAGGAGTTGAAGTTAATATTTCAAGCAAATACCCGAGTTGAGAGATATGAAGTCTCCAACAAGTTCTATAGCTAAAAGATGGAGGAGAATCGCTCAACTAGTGAGCATGTGCCCAGATTGTCTAAGTACTACAATCGGTTGAATCAAGTGGGAGTTAATCTTCCAGATAAGATAGTGATTGACAGAATTCTCTAGTCACCATCACCAAGTTAGTAGAACTTCGTGATGAACTATGATATGCAAGGGATAACGGAAACGATTCCCAAGCTCTTCGTAATGCGGAAATTGACGAAGGTAGAAATCGAGAAAAACATCAAGTGTTGATGGTAGACAAGACCACTAGTTTCAAGAAAAGGGCAGATGGAAGAAGGGGAACTTCAAGAAGAACAACAAGAAAGTTGCTGCTCAAGTGAAGAAGCCCAAGTCTGGTCCTAAGCCTGAGACTAAGTGTTTCTACTGCAAAGGGACTGGTCGCTAGAAGCGGAACTACCCCAAGTGATTGGCACATAAGAAGGATGGCAAAGTGAACATAAGTATATTTGATATACATGTTATTGATGTGTACTTTACTAGTGTTTATAGCAACCCCTCAGTATTTGATACTAGTTCAGTTGCTAAGATTAGTAACTCGAAACAGGAGTTGCAGAATAAACAGAGACTAGTTAAGGGTGAAGTGACGATGTGTGTTGGAAGTAGTTCCAAGATTGATATGATCATCATCACACACTCCCCTATACTTTCGGGATTAGTGTTGAACCTAAATAAGTGTTATTTGGTTTTTGCGTTGAGCATGAATATGATTTGATCATGTTTATTGCAATACAGTTATTCATTAAAGTCAGAGAATAATTGTTGTTCTGTTTACATGAATGAAACCTTCGATGGTCATACACCCAATGAAACAAGTTCATTGGATCTCGATTGTAGTGATACACATATTCATAATATTCAAACCAAAAGATGCGATGTTAGTAATGATAGTGCAACTTATTTGTGGCACTGCCGTTTAGGTCATATTGGTGTAAAGCGCATGAAGAAACTCCATGCTGATGGGATTTTGGAATCACTTGATTATGAATCACTTGGTGCTTGCGAACCATGCCTTATGGGCAAGATGACTAAAGACTCTGTTCTCCGGAACAATGGAGCGAGCAACTGACTTATTGGAAATAATACATACTGATGTATGCGATCCAATGAGTGTTGAAGCTCGCGGCGGGTATCGTTATTTTCTGACCTTCACATATGATTTGAGCAGATATGGGTATATCTGCTTGATGAAACATAAGTCTGAAACATTTGAAAAGTTCAAAGAATTTCAGAGTGAAGTGGAAAATCATCGTGACAAGAAAATAAAAGTTTCTACGATATGATCGCAGAGGTAAAATATTTGAGTTACGAGTTTGGTCTTCAATTAAAACAATGTGAAATAGTTTCACTACTCACGCCACCTGGAACACTATAGTGTAATGGTGTGTCCGAACGTCATAACCGTACTTTATTAGATATAGTGCGATCTATGATGTCTCTTACCGATCTACCACTATCGTTTTGGGGTTATGCATTAGAGACAACTGCATTCACGTTAAATAGGGCACCATCTAAGTCCGTTGAGATGACACAATCTGAACTGTGGTTTGGCAAGAAACCAAAGTTGTCGTTTCTTAAAGTTTGGGGTTGTGATGCTTATATGAAAAAGTTTCATCCTAATAAGCTCAAACCCAAATCGGAGAAATATGTCTTCATAGGATACCCAAAGGAGACTATTGGGTACACCTTCTATCACAAATCCGAAGGCAAGACTTTTGTTGCTAAATTCGGAGTTTTTCTAGAGAAGGAGTTTCTCTCGAAAGAAGTGAGTGGGAGGAAAGTAGAACTTGATGAGGTAACTGTACCTGCTCCCTTATTGGAAAGTAGTTCATCACAGAAATCTGTTCCTGTGACTACTACACCAATTAGTGAGGAAGCTAATGATGATGATCATGTAACTTCAGATCAAGTTACTACCAAATCTCGTAGGTAAACCAGAGTGAGATCCGCACCAGAGTGGTACGGTAATCCTGTTCTGGAAGTCATGTTACTAGACCATGACGAACTTGCGAACTATGAGGAAGCAATGATGAGCCCAGATTCCGCAAAATGGTTTGAGGCCATGAAATCTGAGATATGATCCATGTATGAGAACAAAGTATGGACTTTGGTTGACTTGCCCGATGATCGGCAAGCCATAGAAAATAAATGGATCTTCAAGAGGAAGACGGACGCTGATAGTAGTGTTACTATCTACAAAGCTAGAATTGTCGCAAAAGGTTTTCGACAAGTTCAAGGTGTTGACTACGATGAGATTTTCTCACTCGTATCTATGCTTAAGTCTGTCCGAATCATGTTAGCAATTGCCGCATTTTATGAAATCTGGCAAATGGATAAACAAAACTGCATTCCTTAATGGATTTACTAAAGAAGAGTTGTATACGATGCAGCTAGAAGGTTTTGTCGATCCTAAAGGTGTTAACTAAATATGCAAGCTCCAGCGATCCATCTATGGACTGGTGCAAGAATCTCGGAGTTGGAATATACGCTTTGATAAGTTGATCAAAGCATATAGTTTTATAAAGACTTGCAGTGAAGCCTGTATTTACAAGAAAGTGAGTGGGAGCACTACAACATTTCTGATAAGTATATGTGAATGACATATTGTTGATCGGAAATAATGTAGAATTATTCTGCAAAGCATAAAGGAGTGTTTGAAAGGAGTTTTTCAAAGAAAGACCTCGGTGAAGCTGCTTACATATTGAGTATCAAGATCTGTAGAGATAGATCAAGACACTTGATAAGTTTTTTCAATGAGTACATACCTTGACAAGATTTTGAAGTAGTTCAAAATGGAACAGTCAAAGAAAGAGTTCTTGCCTGTGTTACAAGGTGCGAAATTGAGTAAGACTCAAAGCCCGACCACGGCAGAAGATAGAAAGAGAATGAAAGTCATTCCCTATGCCTCAGCCATAGGTTTTATAAAGTATGCCATGCTGTGTACCAGATCTATTGTATACCCTACCACTGAGTTTGGCAAGGGAGTACAATAGTGATCTAGGAGTAGATCACTGGACGACGGTCAAAATTATCCTTAGTGGAATAAGGATATGTTTCTCGATTATGGAAGTGACAAAAGGTTCGTCATAAAGGGTTACGTCGATGCAAGTTTTGACACTAATCTAGATGAATCTAAGTCTCAATCTAGATACATATTTTAAGTGGGAGCAATTAGCTAGAGTAGCTCCGTGCAGAGCATTGTTGACATAAATATTTGCAAAATACTTACGGATCTGAATATAACAGACCCGGTGACTAAAATTATCTCAAAAAGCAAAACATGATCACACCTTAGTACTCTTTGGGTGTTAATCACATAGCGATGTGAACTAGATTACTGACTCTAGTAAACCCTTTGGGTGTTGATCACATATCGATGTGAACTATGGGTGTTAATCACATGGTGATGCAAACTATTGTTGTTAAATCACATAGCGATGTGAACTAGATTATTGACTCTAGTGCAAGTGGGAGACTGAAGGAAATATGCCCTAGAGGCAATAATAAAGTTATTATTTATTTCCTTATATCATGATAAATGTTTATTATTCATGCTAGAATTGTATTAACCGGAAACATAATACTTGTGTGAATACATAGACAAACAAAGTGTCACTAGTATGCCTCTACTTGACTAGCTCGTTAATCAAAGATGGTTATGTTTCCTAACCATTGACAAAGAGTTGTTATTTGATTAACGGGATCACATCATTAGTTGAATGATCTGATTGACATGACCCATTCCATTAGCTTAGCACCCGATCATTTAGTATGTTGCTATTGCTTTCTTCATGACTTATACATGTTCCTATGACTATGAGATTATGCAACTCCCGTTTGCCGGAGGAACACTTTGTGTGCTACCAAACATCACAATGTAACTGGGTGATTATAAAGGTGCTCTACAGGTGTCTCCAAAGGTACATGTTGGGTCGGCGTATTTCGAGATTAGGATTTGTCACTCCGATTGTCGGAGAGGTATCTCTGGGCCCTCTCGGTAATGCACATCACTTAAGCCTTGCAAGCATTGCAACTAATGAGTTAGTTGCGGGATGATGTATTATAGAACGAGTAAAGAGACTTGCCGGTAACGAGATTGAACTAGGTATTGGATACCGACGATCGAATCTCGGGTAAGTAACATACCGATGACAAAGGGAACAACGTATGTTGTTATGCGGTCTGACCGATAAAGATCTTCATAGAATATGTAGGAGCCAATATGGGCATCCAGGTCCCCCTATTGGTTATTGACCGGAGACGTGTCTCGGTCATGTCTACATTGTTCTCGAACCCGTAGGGTCCGCACGCTTAAGGTTTCGATGACAGTTATATTATGAGTTTATGAGTTTTGATGTACCGAAGGAGTTCGGAGTCCCGGATGAGATCGGGGACATAACGAGGAGTCTCGAAATGGTCGAGACGTAAAGATCGATATATTGGACGACTATATTCGGACATCGGAAAGGTTCCGAGTGATTCGGGTATTTTTCGGAGTACCAGGTAGTTACGGGAGAAGCAATGGGCCTTGATGGGCTTTAGTGGGAAGAGGAGAAAGGGCCAAGGGGCTGCTGCGCCCCCCTCCCCTCTAGTCCGAATTGGACTAGGGAAAAGGGGGTCGGCCACCTTTCCTTCTCCTCCACTTCCTTCTCCCTTCCTCCCCTCTTGGTGGACTCCTACTAGGATCCTGGCCGCACCAATTGCCTTGGCCGGCCTCCTCCTCCTCCATCCTTTATATACTGAGGCAAGAGGCACCCCATAGACACAAGTTGATCTTCGTGATCGTTCCTTAGCCGTGTGCGGTGCCCCCCTCCACCATATTCCACTTCGGTCATATTGTAGCGGTGCTTAGGCGAAGCCCTGCGACAGTAGTACATCAAGATCGTCACCACGCCGTCGTGCTGACGGAACTCTTCCCCAACACTTTGCTGGATCGGAGTCCGGGGATCGTCATCGAGCTGAACGTATGCTAGAACTTGGAGGTGTCGTAGTTTCGGTGCTTGATCGGTCGGGTCGTGGAGACGTACGACTACATCAACCAAGTTAACGCTTCCGTTGTCGATCTACTAGGTATGTAGATCATACTCCCCCCTCGTTGCTATGCATCACATGATCTTGCGTGTGCGTAGGAAATTTTTTGAAATTACTACGAAACCCAACAAGTTGTTAAGTAGAATTAGTTTTAGAGTTCATCGAATTAGTTAGGATTAAATTTTAGAGTTCATCAAATTAGTTAGGGTTAAATTTTAGTAAGTGTTTAATCGAATTAGTAAGAAAATTAATATAACTAGTTGAACTAGTTTATTTTTAGTAAATACTAGTTTATTTTTATTCATAGTAAGTGCTTAATTGAACTAGTTGAGTTAATACAACTATTTTAGTTTTGGTACGAAAATTAATAGAACTAGTTTATTTTTTTAGTTAAAGCAACTATTTTATTTTTAGTAAGTAAATTAATAAACTAGTTGAACTACTTTAGTTGTAGTTGAACTAGTTTAGTAAGTAAATTAATAAACTAGTTGAACTAGTTCAATTAATAGAACTAATGTATTTTTAGTAAGATAATTAATATAACTAGTTGAACTACTTTACTTTTAGAAAGAACTAGTTTTTTTCTATTTATAGTAAGTTTATATTTAGTAAGAACTAGTTGAATTAATAAAACTAGTTGAACATGTCATATTTGCTCAAATAGGAAATGTTGTTGCCCAAGTGCCTGTTCATGTTCAGTTTACACCTTCGAGTGACCTATGTTTTGCCGGAGTGTTGATTAATTTCCGTTTCGGCAAATTTCAGGCACCCGATATGTCCTTTTTTAGCAAAGGTCATGCCAGATTTTTCCATGAATTCTGGCATGACTTGTGCTAGCATATGTACGAAATATCGAGTGGCCTGGATTTTCTTGAAAAATAGTGATCTAATTTAGGTTTTTTAGTACATATATTTAATTGTACAAGTTTAATCTTTGAATTATGAATGTAGGAAATGTCGTACTCGGACGACGACAGTCTCCCGGGGGAGTGCAGCTGGTGCCACGATGATCGAGGTATGCGCGACATGTTCGTTGAGCTGGACGAAGATCGGCGCTTCAGCATTAAGCTCGAGGAGACCTTCAATGTTGAAATGGTACGCAACAACAACAAGTGTTTTTTTCATAATTAATCATGACTTCAACTATTTCAACATCTAATTTTCATCTTTTACAATTCGACTAGCTTATCCCATGCCATGTAAGACGCTATGTCTTGGAGAGGATGGGTTTTGAAGACCATGAAAATTTTCATACAAAGAAAATACGCCTAAGGACCCATCATGATATCGATTTTGAAGTAAATCTGTACAATTCTCAGAGCGTAACCCATTTTGGTTGCCAAAATTGGGAAACACTTTGCAAAAATGTATGGTTTTTCTGAGGGTATGATTGTCATCATGGATCTTGGTGATCCTGACATCAAGCAAAACAATATGGACATTTGGGTCCTTATTGATACGCTTCCGATTCTACCGCAATGTGAGTTTCTCAAACATAGTTATTAACTAATTTATATTGTTTATTTCAAAATAGTTGACGGCTTATTTCCATTGACAACTTATTTTGAATCTTCAAAGAATGTGCAGAAGATGGTAGACAAAACCCACTACACTGATGGCTCAGAATTAACTTATAAGGAGAAAAATCATCTGATCGCATTTTGTACTTTCTTTGAGAATTACAATACCTATTATCGAACTCCTTCAAATTATGGTGAATACGTGCCACTAGTGCACGTGTTGAACCACGATAACTTCTATGGAGATACCCTGGTAAGATCTTTTACTATTAAAACATCCGTTCATCGTTTGCATACTTCTAAAACTAGTACATCATTGCTAACTACGAAGTTATTACTATGTTTTTCAACAGAAAATCCCGATGGATTGTGTGCCTCATCTGATGTATTACAATGGTCGCCTTGAAGTTCTGAACCTACAGCCAGGTCATCCTATGGATCTCACCTGTGCATATCGGATTTCTGAAACCGGTGAACACATGCTAATCAAAGAGTGGAAAAAATGTTTGGACATTGTAAGGAGGTTCTTGGAAGTAACATTAAGCGAAAGGCAAGAATTGGAGATAGGATAATCTGCATTCTCCATAATGGAGAGCCAGGGGCTATCTTGTTTTTTGCTATTTTACCTTAGAGAATATAGTAGGTCCTAAGAGAATGTAGTAGGTCCTATGAGGTACAATAGGTTTATTATGTGGTACAATGTGTTAGAGTTGATGATGAGGAGTAGTTGTTATGACTAGTGACCAACTTGCTATGTGATGTCTCATCGATCAAAACGATGATCATGAGGAGGTGTTATATGAAAATGATGTATTATGATGATAAGTTGTTAATGATATGATGATGATATTTATTATATCATTGCATGAAAGAACCACGGATTAGTTTCAAGTGGATGTCCATCCACTTGAAACTAGTCCACGGTTCTTTCACCCAATGATGTAATAACTCATTATGATGTAAAAACAATCTCTAAATTGTTGTTGTATGAAAACTTGTATAGAGGTGTATGAATACAACATGAAATAAAAAAGAAATAAAATACTGAATACTAGTAGTAGCGCGGGCTGGGAGAAGCGCTACTAGTAATTACCAGTAGCGCTCCTCCGGGAAGTCGCTACTACTAAGTCGATTTAGCAGTAGCGTGGGCGGAGGCACGCTACTGCTATACGTTAGCTGTAGCGCCTTATCAGTAGCGCACCACCCCGCGCTACTGATAGGCCTAAAACCCGCACTGCTGCTAGGCTTTTCCCTAGTAGTGAATAATAACTCATGCCCCCCTACATCCAATTAGATATATCTATCAGGATTTTTCCAACACACTGTGCTTGCCAAAGGATAAAATGTAAAAAGGGAGAGGTGAAGATCACCATGACACTTGCATAGGGTAGAAGATAATAATAAAAGATAGGCCCTTCGCAGAGGGAAGCAGAAGCTGCCATGCGCTTTTATGGTTGGATGCACAAAATCTTAATGCGAAAGAACGTCACTTTATATTGCCCCTTGTGATATGAACCTTTATTATGCAGTCCGTTGCTTTTATTACTTCCACATCACAAGATCGTATAAAGCTTAGTTCTCCCACACTAATCATACATATTTAGAGCATTTTTTATTGCTTTGCACCGATGACAACTTACTTGAAGGATCTTACTCAATCCATAGGTAGATATGGTGGATTCTCATGGCAAAACTGGTTTAAGGGTATATGGAAGCACAAGTAGTATCTCTACTTGGTTCTGAGAATTTGGCTAGCATGAGGGGGAAAGGCAAGCTCAACATGTTGGATGATCCATGACAACATACTTTATCTCAGATATAAGAAAACATAACCCATTACGTTGTCTTCCTTTTCCAACATCAACTCTTTAGCATGTCATATTTTGATGACTGCTCCCAATCATAAAAGATGTCAATAATAGTATATTTATATGTGAAACCTCTCTTTCCTTATTACTTCCTATTAATTTCAACAATGACCAAAGCTATGTCTGCCAACTCCCAACAACTTTTGATCATCACACTCTTTCTATGTGAAGTCATTACTATCAATAAGATCAATATGAACTTTTGTTTCTTTTTATTCTTTTTCTCTTTTCTTTTCTTCACCCAAGATCATAGCAAGAAAATCAAGCCCTTGACTCAACACTAATTATTATATAGCTCACGGACTCGATTACATAGAGAGATCATAAAGCAAAACTTAAAACTAGATCATGCCATAAACTTTATTCTACTAGATCAAAATACTACTAATATGATCGAACTAAGGAAAACGGTAAAGATAGGAGTTGTGATTGTGATACGATACCGGGGCACCTCCCCCAAGCTTGGCAGTTGCCAAGGGGAGTGCCCATACCCATGTGATTATATCTCCTTGGTTGGTGAAGAAGGTGGAGGTGTTGTTGATGATGCGGGCTTGTCATCCATCTTCCAAGGCATAGGTTCACCATCATAGAAGGATGATCGAGTCTCCGGAATCCTCGAATCTGCAGCCAAACTCATTCTTTTGAATCTGTATTCATACTCATAGTTTTGGTTTTGCAGGTCATAGATCTGGGCTTGGAGGTGCTCGATCTTCTCATGTAGCTTGAAGATGGCCTCCTCGGTGTTCTTAGCATACGGCTTGTAGTTGTTAGTGAACTCCACGGGCATCATGTGGCTAGCGTTGATTCCACGCTCCACCATCCCCTGGAACTTGAAAACTTGTTGCTCCATTGCTTTGAGCCTCGTCTCCATCCTTCCGGTTCCCTTTGGTCCCTCAGCATCGCGGATGTGCAGCAACCTATCATGCATCTCAATGGTTTGAGGGTGTCGCAGCACCTCCGCGAGGTAAGGGTTGATGACCTTCTCGAAGAACTTGTCCTTGGAAGCACTTGGGGACGTCATGATAATCTAGATCTGTCAGAAAAACAACTCGAAACAAGAACAGAGAATATTTGCGTGATACGGGAGTCAAAACCTTCGGGAGAATATATAATGAATTTTTACCAACCAAAATAAGTATCATGCAAGAAAACAGAGTCCGGAAGGCACACGAGGTGCTCACGAGGTAGGGGCGCGCCCAGGGGGGTAGGGCGCGCCCTCCACCCTCATGGGGCCCTCGTGTCCTTCCCGGACTGCTACTTAATTTTCTATTTTTCTAAATATTCCAAAACGGAGAAATATTGCCTTAAAAATTGTTTTGGAGTCGGTTTACTTACCGTACCACATACCTATTCCTTTTCAGAGTCTGAGACGTTCTGGAAAGTGTCCCTTATGTATTCCTCCGGGGTTACAGTTTCAATAATATTGGTTTCAATATTTATGGGATTACCTGAGATATAATGTTTAATTCTTTGACCGTTTACCACCTTCGGATTTGCGCCTTCGAAGTTGTTGATTTTTATGGCACTGGAACGATAGACCTCCTCGATAACATAGGGGCCTTCCCATTTAGAGAGAAGTTTACCTGCAAAAAATCTTAAACGAGAGTTGTATAGCAATACATGATCACCTACATTAAACTCACGATTTTGTATCTTTTTGTCATGCCATCTTTTAACCTTTTCTTTAAACAACTTGGCATTTTCATAAGCTTGGGTTCTCCATTCATCAAGTGAGCTAATATCAAATAACCTCTTTTCACCGGCAAGTTTGAAATCATAATTGAGCTCTTTAATAGCCTAATATGCCTTATGTTCTAGTTTGAGAGGTAAGTGACATGCTTTTCCATATACCATTTTATATGGAGACATACCCATAGGATTTTTATATGCAGTTCTATAGGCCCATAATGCATCATCAAGTTTCTTGGACCAATTCTTTCTAGACCAATTGACAGTCTTTTGCAAAATTAACTTGAGTTCTCTATTACTCAATTCTACTTGACCACCAGACTGTGGGTGATACGGAGATGCAATTCTATGATTGACGTCATATTTAGCAAGCATTTTACGGAAAGCACCATGAATAAAATGTGAACCACCATCAGTCATTAAATATCTAGGGACTCCATGTTGGGAAACATAGCAATTTCAAAAAAATTCCTATGCACACAAAAGATCATGGTGATGCATAGCAACGAGAGGGGAGAGTGTTGTCCACGTACCCTCGTAGACCGAAAGCGGAAGCGTTAGCACAACGCGGTTGATGTAGTCGTACATTTTCATGATCCGACCGATCCAAGCACCAAACGCACGGCACCTCCGAGTTCAGCACATGTTCAGCTCGATGACGTCCCGCGAACTCCGATCCAGCAGAGCTTCACGGGAGAGTTTTGTCAGCACGATGGCGTGGTGACGGTGATGATGTTGCTACCGACGCAGGGCTTCGCCTAAGCACCGCTACGATATGACCGAGGTGGAATATGGTGGAGGGGGCACCGCACACGGCTGGGAGAGATCAACTGATCAACTTGTGTGTCTAGGGGTGCCCCCTGCCCCTATATATAAAGGAGCAAGGGGGGGGGGCGGCCGGCCCTCTATGGGCGCGCCAGGAGGACTCCCCTTTCCTACTCCTACTAGGAGGAGGAAAGGAAGGAGGAGAAGGAGAAGGGAGAAGGAGGAGAAGGAGGAAAGGGGGGCCGGCCCCCTAGTCCAATTCGGTTTGGGCTAGGGGGGCCGCTCACCCTGCCTCCTCTCTTCCACCACTTGGCCCATGAGGCCATTACTTCTTCCTCATATTCCCGTAACTCCCCGGTACCCCCGAAAATACCCGAATCACTCGGAACCTTTCCGATGTCCGAATATAGTCATCCAATAATCGATCTTTACGTCTCGACCATTTCGAGACTCCTCGTCATGTCCCCGATCTCATCCAGGACTCTGAACTACCTTCGGTACATCAAATCACATAAACTCATAATACAATCGTCACCGAAACTTTAAGCGTGCGGACCCTACGGGTTCGAGAACTATGTAGACATGACCGAGACATGTCTCCGGTCAATAACCAATAGCGGAACCTGGATGCTCATATTAGCTCCCACATATTCTATGAAGATCTTTATCGGTCAGACCGCATAACAACATACGTTGTTCCCTTTGTCATCGGTATGTTACTTGCCCGAGATTCGATCGTCAGTATCTCAATACCTAGTTCAATCTCGTTACCGGCAAGTCTCTTTACTCGTTCCGTAATACATCATCCCACAACTAACTTATTAGTTGCAATGCTTGCAAGGCTTAAGTGATGTGCATTACCGAGAGGGCCCAGAGATACCTCTCCGACAAACGGAGTGACAAATCCTAATCTCGAAATACGCCAACCCAACAAGTACCTTCGGAGACACCTGTAGAGCACCTTTATAATCACCCAGTTACATTGTGACGTTTGGTAGCACACAAAGTGTTCCTCCGGTAAATGGGAGTTGCATAATCTCATACTCATAGGAAGATGTATAAGTTATGAAGAAAGCAATAGCAACAAACTAAACGATCAAGTGCTAAGCTATCGGAATGGGTCAAGTCAATCACATCGTTCTCCTAATGATGTGATCCCATTAATCTCATGTCTATGGCTAGGAAACATAACCATCTTCGATTAACGAGCTAGTCAAGTAGAGGCATACTAGTGACACTCTGTTTGTCTATGTATTCACACATGTATTATGTTTCTGGTTAATACAATTCTAGCATGAATAATAAACATTTATCATGATATAAGGAAATAAATAATAACTTTATTATAGCCTCTAGGGCATATTTCCTTCAGTCTCCCACTTGCACTAGAGTCAATAATCTAGATTAAACAGTAATGATTCTAACACCCATGGAGCCTTGGTGCTGATCATGTTTTGCTCGTGGAAGAGGCTTAGTCAGCGGGTCTGCAACATTCAGATCCGTATGTATCTTGCAAATTTCTATGTCTGCCACTTGGACTAAATCCCGAATAGAATTGAAGCGTCTCTTGATGTGCTTGGTTCTCTTGTGAAATCTGGATTCCTTCGCCAAGGCAATTGCACCAGTATTGTCACAAAAGATTTTCATTAGACCCGATGCATTAGGTATGACACCTAGATCGGATATGAACTCCTTCATTTGCTACTTCCGAAGCAACTATGTACTCCGCTTCACATGTAGATCCCGCCACGATGCTTTGTTTAGAACTGCACCAACTAACAGCTCCACCGTTCAATATAAACACGTATCCGGTTTGCGATTTAGAATCATCCGGATCAGTGTCAAAGCTTGCATCAACGTAACCATTTATGATGAGCTCTTTGTCACCTCCATATACCAGAAACATATCCTTAGTCCTTTTCAGGTACTTCAGGATGTTCTTGACCGCTGTCTAGTGATCCACTCCAGGATTACTTTGGTACCTCCCTGCTAGACTTATAGCAAGGCACACATCAGGTCTGGTACATAGCATTGCATACATGATAGAGCCTATGGCATTACTCAACTTCACACCTTGTAACACAGGCAAGAACCCTTTCTTTGCCTGATCCATTTTGAACTTCTTCAAAACTTTGTCAAGGTATGTGCTTTGTGAAAGTCCAATTAAGCGTCTTGATCTATCTCTATAGATCTTAATGCCTAATATATAAGCAGCTTCACCGAGGTCCTTCATTGAAAAACTCTTATTCAAATATCCCTTTATGCTATCCAGAAATTCCAGTCAATAATATGTCATCCACATATAATATCACAAATGCTACAGAGCTCCCACTCACTTTCTTGTAAATACAGGCTTCTCCAAAAGTCTGTACAAAACCAAATGCTTTGATCACACTATCAAAGCATTTATTCCAACTCCGAGAGGCTTGCACCAGTCCATAAATGGATCGCTGGAGCTTGCACACTTTGTTAGCTCCCTTTGGATCGACAAAACCTTCTGGCTGCATCATATATAACTCTTCTTCCAGAAATCCATTCAGGAATGCAGTTTTAACATCAATTTACCAAATTTCATAATCATAAAATGCGGCAATTGCTAACATGATTCGGGCAGACTTAAGCACCGCTACGGGTGAGAAGGTCTCATCGTAGTCAATCCCTTGAACTTGTCGAAAACCTTTTGCAACAAGTCGAGCTTTGTAGACAGTAACATTACCGTCAGTGTCAGTCTTCTTCTTGAAGATCCATTTATTCTCAATTGCTTGCCGATCAACGGGCAAGTCAACCAAAGTCCACACTTTGTTCTCATACATGGATCCCATCTCAGATTTCATGGCTTCTAGCCATTTTGCGGAATCTGGGCTCACCATCGCTTCTTCATAATTCGTACGTTCATCATGATCTAGTAGCATGACTTCCAGAACAGGATTACCGTACCACTCTGGTGCGGATCTTATTCTGGTTGATCTACGAGGTTCGGTAGTAACTTGATCTGAAGTTTCATGATCATTATCATTAGCTTCCTCACTAATTGGTGTAGGTGTCACAGAAACCGGTTTCTGTGATGTACTACTTTCCAATGAGGGAGCAGGTACAGTTACCTCATCAAGTTCTACTTTCCTCCCACTCACTTCTTTCGAGAGAAACTCCTTCTCTAGAAAGGATCCATTGTTAGCAATGAAAGTCTTGCCTTCGGATCTGTGATAGAAGGTGTACCCAACAGTTTCCTTTGGGTATCCTATGAAGACACATTTCTCCAATTTGGGTTAGAGCTTATCAGTTTGAAGCTTTTTCACATAAGCATCGCAGCCCCAAACTTTCAGAAACGACAACTATGGTTTCTTGCCAAACCAGAGTTCATGAGGCGTTGTCTCAACGGATTTCGATGGTGCCCTATTTAACGTGAATGCAGCTGTCTCTAAAGCATAACCCCAAAATGATAGCGGTAAATCTATAAGAGACATCATAGATCGCACCATATCTAGTAAAGTACGATTACGACGTTCGGACACACCATTACGCTGTGGTGTTCCGGGTGGCGTGAGTTGCGAAACTATTCCGCATTGTTTCAAATGTAGACCAAACTCGTAACTCAAATATTCTCCTCCACGATCAGATCATAGAAACTTTATTTTCTTGTTACGATGATTTTCAACTTCACTCTGAAATTCTTTGAACTTTTCAAATGTTTCAGACTTATGTTTCATTAAGTAGATATACCCATATCTGCTTAAATCATCTGTGAAGGTGAGAAAATAACGATATCTGCCACGAGCCTCAATATTCATCGGACCACATACATCTGTATGTATGATTTCCAACAAATCCGTTGCTCTCTCCATAGTACCGGAGAACGGCGTTTTGGTCATGTTGCCCATGAGGCACGGTTCGCAAGTACCAAGTGATTCCAAAAGTCCATCAGTATGGAGTTTGTTCATGCGCTTTAAACCGATATGACCTAAATGGCAGTGCCACAAATAAGTTGCACTATCATTATCAACTCTGCATCTTTTGGTTTCAACATTATGAATATGTGTATCACTACTATCGAGATTCATCAAAAATAGACCACTCTTCAGGGGTGCATGACCATAAAAGATATTACTCATATAAATAGAACAACCATTATTCTCTGATTTAAATGAATAACCGTCTCGCATCAAACAAGATCCAGATATAATGTTGATGCTCAACGCTGGCACCAAATAACAATTATTTAGGTCTAAAACTAATCCCGAAGGTAGATGTAGAGGTAGCGTGCCGACCGTGATCACATCGACTTTGGAACCATTTCCTACGCGCATCGTCACCTCGTCCTTTGCCAGTGTTCGCTTAATCCGTAGTCCTTGTTTCGAGTTGCAAATGTTAGCAACAGAACCGGTATTAAATACCCAGGTGCTACTGCGAGCTCAAGTAAGGTACACATCAATAACATGTATATCACATATACCTTTGTTCACCTTGCCATCCTTCTTATCCGCCAAATACTTGGGGCAGTTCCGCTTCCAGTGTCCAATCTGCTTGCAGTAGAAGCACTCAGTTTTAGGCCTAGGTCCAGATTTGGGTTTCTTCTCCTGGGCAGTAACTTGCTTACTGTTCCTCTTGAAGTTCCCCTTCTTCTTCCCTTTGCCTTTTTTCTTGAAACTGGCGGTCTTGTTGACCACCAACACTTGATGCTCCTTCTTGATTTCTACCTCCGCAGCCTTTAGCATTGCAAAGAGCTCGGGAATTGTCTTATCCATCCCTTGCATGTTATAGTTCATCATGAAGCTCTTGTAGCTTGGTGGCAGTGATTGAAGAACTCTGTCAATGACACTATCAACAGGAAGATTAACTCCCAGTTGAGTCAAGTGATTATGATACCCAGACATTTTGAGTATATGTTCACTGACAGAACTATTCTCCTCCATCTTGTAGCTATAGAATTTATTGGAGACTTCATATATCTCAATTCAGACATTTGCTTGAAATATTAACTTCAACTCCTAGAACATCTCATATGCTCCATGACGTTCAAAACGTCGTTGAAGTCCCGATTCTAAGCCGTAAAGCATGGCACACTGAACTATCGAGTAGTCATCAGCTTTGCTCTGCCAGACGTTCATAACATCTGGTGTTGCTCCAGCAGCAGGCCTGGCACCTAGCGGTGCTTCCAGGACGTAATTCTTCTATGCGGCAATGAGGATAATCCTCAAGTTACGGACCCAGTCCGTGTAATTGCTACCATCATCTTTCAACTTTGCTTTCTCAAGGTACGCATTAAAATTCAACGGAACAACAGCACGGGCCATCTATCTACAATCAAACATAGACAAGCAAGATACTATCAGGTACTAAGTTCATGATAAATTTAAGTTCAATTAATCATATTACTTAAGAACTCCCACTTAGAAAGACATCCCTCTAATCTTCTAAGTGATCACGTGATCCAAATCAACTAAACCATAACCGATCATCACGTGAAATGGAGTAGCTTTCAATGGTGAACATCAATATGTTGATCATATCTACTATATGATTCATGCTCGACCTTTCGCTCTCAGTGTTCCGAGGCCATATCTGCATATGCTAGGCTCGTCAAGTTTAACCTGAGTATTCTGCATGTGCAAAACTGGCTTGCACCCGTTGTAGATGGACGTAGAGCTTATCACACCTGATCATCACGTGGTGTCTGGGCACAATGAACTTTGGCAACGGTGCATACTCAGGGAGAACACTTTTATCTTGAAATTTAGTGAGAGATCATCTTATAATGCTACCACCAATCAAAGCAAGATAAGATGCATAAAAGATAAACATCACATGCAATCAATATAAGTGATATGATATGGCCATCATCATCTTGTGCTTGTGATCTCCATCTCCGAAGCACCGTCATGATCACCATCGTCACTGGCGCGACACCTTGATCACCATCATAGCATCGTTGTCATCTCGTCAATCTTATGCTTCCACGACTATCGCTACCACTTAGTGATAAAGTAAAGCATTACAGTGCAATTGCATTGCATACAATAAAGCGACAACCATATGGCTCCTGCCAGTTGCCGATAACTCGGTTACAAAACATGATCATCTCATACAATAAAATTTAGCATCATGTCTTGACCATATCACATCACAACATGCCCTGCAAAATCAAGTTAGACGTCCTCTACTTTGTTGTTGCAAGTTTTATGTCGCTGCTACGAGCTTCAGCAAGAACCGTCCTTACCTACGCATCAAAACCACAACAATAGTTTGTCAAGTTGGTGCTGTTTTAACCTTCGCAAGGACCGGGCGTAGCCACACTCGGTTCAACTAAAGTTTGGAGAAACTGACACCCGCCAGCCACCTGTGTGCAAAGCACGTCGGTAGAACCAGTCTCGCGTAAGCGTACACGTAATGTCAGTCTGGGCCGCTTCATCCAACAATACCGCCAAACTAAAGTATGACATGCTGGTAAGTAGTATGACCTATATCGCCCACAACTCACTTGTGTTCTACTCGTGCATATAACATCAATGCATATAACCTGGCTCGGATACCACTGTTGGGAAATGTAGTAATTTTAAAAAAATTCCTACGCACACGCAAGATCATGGTGATGCATAGCAACGACAGGGGAGAGTGTTGTCCACGTACCCTCGTAGACCGAAAGCGGAAGCGTTAGCACAACGCGGTTGATGTAGTCGTACGTTTTCACGATCCGACCGATCCAAGTACCGAACGCACAACACCTCCGAGTTTAGCACACGTTCAGCTCGATGAAGTCCCGCGAACTCCGATCCAGCAGAGCTTCACGGGAGAGTTCTGTCAGCACGACGGCGTGGTGACGGTGATGATGTTGCTACCGCAGGGCTTCGCCTAAGCACCGCTACGATATGACCGAGGTGGAATATGGTGGAGGGGGCACCGCACACGGCTGGGAGAGATCAACTAATCAACTTGTGTGTCTAGGGGTGCCCGCCCTGCCCCTGTATATAAAGGAGCAAGGGGGGAGGCCGGCCGGCCCTCTATGGGCGCCCCAGGAGGAGGAGTCCTCCTCCTAGTAGGAGTAGGACCCCCCTTTCCTACTCCTACTAGGAGGAGGAAAGGAAGGAGGAGAAGGAGGAGGAAGGAGAAGGAGGAGAAGGAGGAAAGGGGGGCGGCCCCCTAGTCCAATTCGGTTTGGGCTAGGGGGGCCGCGTGCCCTGCCTCCTCTCTTCCACCACTTGGCCCATGAGGCCCATTACTTCTTCCTCGTATTCCCGTAACTCCCCGGTACCCGAGAAAATACCCGAATCACTCGGAACCTTTCCGATGTCCGAATATAGTCGTCCAATATATCGATCTTTACGTCTCGACCATTTCGAGACTCCTCGTCATGTCCCCGATCTCATCCAGGACTCCGAACTACCTTCAGTACATCAAATCACATAAAGTCATAATACAATCGTCACCGAAACTTTAAGCGTGCGGACCCTACGGGTTTGAGAACTATGTAGACATGACCGAGACATGTCTCCGGTCAATAACCAATAGCGGAACCTGGATGCTCATATTGGCTCCCACATATTCTACGAAGATCTTTATCGGTCAGACCGCATAACAACATACGTTGTTCCCTTTGTCATCGGTATGTTACTTGCCCGAGATTCGATCGTTGGTATCTCAATACCTAGTTCAATCTCGTTACCGGCAAGTCTCTTTACTCGTTCCGTAATACATCATCCCGCAACTAACTTAGTAGTTGCAATGCTTGAAAGGCTTAAGTGATGTGCATTACCGAGAGGGACCAGAGATACCTCTCCGACAATCGGAGTGACAAACCCTAATCTCGAAATACGCCAACCCAACAAGTACCTTCGGAGACACCTGTAGAGCACCTTTATAATTACCCAGTTACGTTGTGACGTTTGGTAGCACACAAAGTGTTCCTCCGGTAAACGGGAGTTGCATAATCTCATAGTCATAGGAACATGTATAAGTTATGAAGAAAGCAATAGCAACAAACTAAACGATCAAGTGCTAAGCTATTGGAATGGGTCAAGTTAATCACATCATTCTCCTAATGATGTGATCCCGTTAATCTCATGTCTATGGCTAGGAAACATAACCGAGGGAGTCCTGGATTAGGGGGTGTCCGGATGGCCGGACTCCTGGACTATGAAGATACAAGATTGAAGACTTCGTCCCGTGTCCGGAAGGGACTTTCCTTGGCGTGGAAGGCAAGCTTGGCGATACGGATATGCAGATCTCCTACCATTGTAACCGACTTTGTGTAACCCTAACCCTCTCCGGTGTCTATATAAACCGGAGGGTTTTAGTCCATAGGACAACATACACAACAACAATCATACCATAGGCTAGCTTCTAGGGTTTATCCTCTCCGATCTCATGGTAGATCTACTCTTGTACTACCCCTATCATCAATATTAATCAAGCAGGACGTAGGGTTTTACCTCCATTGAGAGGGCCCGAACCTGGGTAAAACTTCATGTCCCTTGCCTCCTGTTACCATCCGGCCTAGACGCACAGTTCGGGACCCCCTACCCGAGATCCGCCGGTTTTGACACCGACATTGGTGCTTTCATTAAGAGTTCCTCTACGTCGTCGCCATCAGGAAGGATGCCTTGCCGCGTCTTTAAAGACGGCACCATTGCTAAGCGAGCTTTGGCTGTTGGCCAAACCCTCCGGCTAGGTGGTTTTCTTATGACCGCCTGTTCGGCTTCTGCGTCGACGATGACCTCTCGAGCCATCAAAAACAATCTTCATGTTAGCTTGGAACTCCCCGAGAAGTTAGATCCAATGGAGCTCTCCTCCATAAACGAGCTCTTGGATCGCTTCGCCGCCCTGGGAGTCGCTACGGATCACGACCAGATTGGGCCTAAACCCGATCTGAGAGAGATTAACTCTCCCCAAGTCACCCATCACGTGGCCGTTGTAGAGGGACAATGCGGCGACCCTTCGTCTATCTTAAGGACTTGTTACGTCCGGATTCCCGATCCCTCCAAGACGGATACCCGCGGAGGGAAGGATATCACTCAAGACCTGAACTTAGAGTCAGGCGACGGGCTGGATTCATTGGACAACATCCAGGAATCCAAATTTTCGAGTTCGGAAATTCCTTGGCATCTGAGCCTCAGATGGGGTGAGTCTTCGGATTTAATTCCACCCACCCACCCCAACATAAGCGATCTATCCAAAATCAGGCAAGAACCCGATGAAACAGTACATCATTACTGGGCCAGATTCCTCCTGGTTAAGAACAGGCTAAGGGACTGCCGCGAGGAAGACGCAATCTCAATCTTCTGCAATAATTGCACGGATAAGGGAATACTCAACGCCATAAGTCACCGTGATATTACACGCTTCGCTGACTTGGCGTCCATTGTACGAAAGTATTGTGCGATGGAAAGCGCCTGGAAAACCGAAATAAAATTTTGGGACAATCCGGCCCTGAATACAAACCCAGTCCGAAATAAAAGGGTGCATCATCACCAGACACCCGGGTCAAGCACTAAAAAGCAAAAACCCTCTACAGGGCACGGAACCATACTGGAAGGATGGCTTAATGGACCCTGTAAAATTCACCGTACAAAGGACGCCACACCAACTCACAGCCTCAGAGCATGTTGGATACTCCGGCAGGTGGCCAAAATTGGCGAAAATCTCCTAATTCCGGAGGCGACAGAAAGCCACCCCAGAGAGACCAATACGATATTAACGGTCTTCGAGACCTTCGCATCAAATAATGTGCAAAAAAGGACACTTCGCAGCCTTGCCGAAGTCTACCAAGTAGCAACAATAAACCCATGGAGTGACACGCCTATTACCTTTATCGCCAGTGATGAACCTAAATTCCAAACAGCCCGAGCACCAGCCGCATTGGTCCTCAGTCCAATAGTGGATGGATTTTGTCTTACCAAGGTACTCATGGACAGCGGTAGCGGATTGAACCTCATTTATGAGGAAACCCTTCAAAAAATGGGAATAGACTGGAACCGCATTGAGCAAAGCAACACAACCTTTAGAGGAATAATCCCCAGTCGGGAAGCGCACTGCACAGGAAAAATCACACTAGATGTGGTGTTCGGCACGCCAGATAATTACAGGTCTGAAGAAGTCACGTTCCATGTGGCTCCGTTCAACAACGGTTATCATGCTCTGCTAGGGCGGGAACGTTTACAATCTTCCAAGCAATACCCCACTACGGGTACATGAAGCTCAAGATGCCCGAGCCTAACGGGATCATCACTCTCGCTAGTGATCCGGACATAGCACTCCGCGCCGAAAACAAGACAGCTGCACTGGCCCTCGAGGCACTATCCGAAGCCCTAGCGGCTGAGGAACCGACTGCGCTGCGCTCTACGGTGAATATGGATGATGTGGTACTAGACAAAAGATCCAAGTCCACCTCCTTTAAACCGGCAGACGAAATAGTCAAATTCCAAGTCCATCCAACGGACCCCAATAAAATAGCTTCCATCGGCGCACAGTTAAACCCTGATCTAGACGCCGCACTGCGAGAGTTCCTACGAGAGAACTGGGACATTTTCGCCTGGCACCCTTCAGACATGCCAGGAATCCCACGCAGGCTGGCCGAGCACAGCTTAAATATCCAAACAGGATTCAAACCTGTCAAACAGGCTCTTCGGCGTCTTTCCGAACCTAAGAGACAGGCCATGGGAGAGGAGCTAGCAAAGCTATTGGAGGCCGGATTCATCAGAGATATAAAACATCCAGACTGGCTAGCAAACCTGGTGATGGTACCAAAGAAGGACAAATCCTGGCGCCTGTGTGTCGATTTTAAAAACCTTAACAAGCCTTGCCCAAAGGATCCCTTCCCCCTCCCCCGCATCGATCAAATTATCGACGCTACCGCAGGACACGATTCGTTGTGTTTCCTCGACGCATATTCCGGCTACCATCAAATCAAGATGGCAGAACCAGACCAAGCCGCAACGGCATTTATCACACCATACGGCCCATTCTGCTTCAACACGATGCCCTTCGGGCTCAAAAACGCCGGCCCAACATATCAGCGCATGATTCAGACATGTCTGGCAAGCCAGATCGACAAAACGGTGGAGGCATATGTAGATGATGTGGTCGTCAAAACAAGGCATGTTGAATCTCTAGTAGACGACTTGAGGCTCACATTTGATAACCTCCGAACATACGACATCAAGCTCAACCCGGAAAAATGCGTTTTCGGTGTTCCAGCCGGAAAGCTCTTGGGCTTCATTGTATCCGGTAGAGGAATTGAAGCAAATCCAGCCAAGATCCGAGCTCTGTTGCAGCTGGATATCCCAAAGGACCTCAAACAAATACAAAAGTTAACCGGATGCGTGGCGGCTCTAAGCCGCTTTATCTCCCGCTTGGGAGAAAAGGCCCTAAGCCTTTACCGCCTCCTTCGGTGCACCGAACACTTCAAATGGACGGATGCAGCCACGGCCGGACTCGACGAAATAAAAGCCATACTGGCAACAAACCTAGTCCTGGCCGCGCCAAACATTACCGAACCAATGCTATTATACATTGCAGCAACACATCAGGTTGTAAGCGCAGTGCTTGTCGTTGAACGAGAAGCGGACGGACACAAATTCCCCCTTCAAAAGCCGGTCTATTATGTGTCCATTGTCCTCACTCCCTGCAAATCACGGTACCCGCATTATCAAAAGATTGCGTACGCAGTATTCATGGCGTCCCAGAAGCTACGACACTACTTTCAAGAGTGTTCAATAACAGTAGCCTCGGAAGTACCACTTAACGATATTATAAACAACCGTGACGCAACGGACCGGATTGCAAAATGGGCCATTGAGCTCCTCCCGTTCGACATAACTTATAAGCCACGGCGAGCCATTAAGTCGCAAGTCTTGGCCGACTTCGTCGCAGAATGGACGGAGGCCGAACTCCCTAAAGAGTACGGCACATATTCAAATTGGATCATGCATTTAGACGGCTCCAAGATGTTGTCCGGACTGGGGGCTGGCGTCATTTTGACGTCCCACACAGGAGACACAGTTCAATACATACTCCAGATTATGTACACGGACTCCAACAATGCAGCCGAATATGAGGCCCTTTTACATGGTCTCCGGATGGCAGTATCCATGGGCATTCAACGCCTAGAGGTGCGCGGGGACTCGAACCTCGCAATATCCCAAATAAATGGAGACTTCGATGCCAAGGATCCAAAAATGGCAGCTTACCGCAACGCCGTCCTAAAAATGTCAGCTTGGTTCGAGGGGCTTGAATTTCACCATATAGCCCGGGAAAATAATCAGGCGGCAGATGTCCTGGCACGCATCGGTGCAAAACGCGATGTAGTCCCCCCAACATCTTCTTGGAAAGGCTGTTCAAGCCATCCGTAGTATGGGAAGGGGAGCTGAACAATAACAGCCCAGACCCAACCGCACTGCCCGACACCGAACATTCTGACACAATCGGAGGCTCTGCCAATGAAATAACACCTTCATCCCACGTAATAATGGTCGTCATCGCCCCATGGACAGAACCATTCCCCGCCTACCTTACTAGGCAGGAACTCCCCAAGGACAAAATGAGGCACGCTGCATAGTGCGGCGATCCAAAGCCTACAGAGTCCACGAAGGAGAGCTTTATAAGAAAAGCACTACCGGAGTCCTTCAAAGGTGCATCTCCGAAGAGGAGGGGCGGAACCTCCTGGCTGAAATTCATGTCGGACTCGGCGGTCATCACGCTGCAGCTTGGTCCCTTGTAAGCAAGGCCTTCCGTACAGGCTTTTATTGGCCGACGGCCCGGGCAGACGCTCAGGACTTGGTCCAACGATGCACCGGTTGCCAGCTTTTTGCAAACCAAAGCCATATGCCACCCACCGCCCTACAAACTATCACCATTACTTGGCCCTTCGCGGTCTGGGGGCTTGACATGGTTGGACCCCTTAAAGGCGGAACCCACAAGCAAAAATACTTACTGGTCATGGTGGATAAGTTCACCAAATGGATAGAAGCCAAGCCTGTTAAGACGGCCGAATCCGGACCGGTGATAGACTTTATATCCGGGGTTGTACACCGTTACGGCGTCCCCCATAGCATCATCACTGATAATGGCACGAACTTCACGGCCGACGAGGTAAAACTCTGGTGCAAAAACATGGGCATCAAGCTCGATTATGCTTCTGTCTATCACCCACAAACTAACGGCCAGGTCGAACGTGCAAATGGTCTTATCATGAGCGGCATCAAACCTAGATTAGTGCGGTCCCTCAAGGAATCTAACACGCACTGGGTAGAGGAGCTCGACTCCGTACTCTGGGGGCTGCGGACCACGCCGAATCGCACCACCGGATACACACCATTCTTTATGGTGTACGGCGCAGAGGCAGTTTTGCCTTGCGACATAATTCACGACTCACCTCGAGTGCGCATGTACGAAGAAAGAGAAGCCAAGCTCGATCGGCAGGACAGCTTGGATGCATTGGAGGAGGAGCGTGCCGTGGCAAAAGCCTATTCCGCATTCTATCAACAGCAGGCTCGAAGATACCAAAGCAGAGAAGTACGGGCCAAAAATTACAACGTTGGCAAATTAGTCCTACGACTACCGGACAAGAAAAAGGACAAACTCAAGCCCAAGTGGGAAGGTCCCTTCATAATTGACCAAGTCCTGACTGGTGGAGCGTACCGCCTGCGGGATGCATCGGATAACCGACTCGAGCCGAACTCATGGAACGCAGCCCGTCTCCGAAGATTCTACGCCTAGCGCCGGATTCTGTGTTCGTCTCCTTCCTCTGTCTATTTTTTATATATTTTCTGTCTTACATTTCTCTTCTTCTATCTCTTTCTCTCTTATAGCCTTTAAAGGCTCATAAAGTGACGCACTATCCGCGCTCATTAAACCTGGGGGCTTCTTTAAACAGAAACTTATTCATACGGGCTTCATGCCCAACACATGTGTCACACTTCCGCATGTACCTTTTATTCACCATTATATGCATCGATATGACTTAAGTTTTGGCCAAGCTGGGTTGCCTGGCTCCTGTGCTTACCCCTACATTCCCGATTGTTCGGCTAGGTGGTAAAGGGAGCACCTCTGCGATTGTTACTACCGGGTCAGCCGGACGTGTACCTCAAACTGGGTGAAGCCGAAAGCTAGCGTTCTTAAGGGAATATTCGGTTGGTGAACTAAAGATGATCTTTTTTTATTTTTATCTAGACGCCCCCAGATGTTTTTCCTGTGTTTCTTCACAGCATGGACATGCACCTTAGGGCATGCCTCCCAGGGAAAGGAACCCCTAACGGAACTATTCTCCCTAGAAGATGTTTCTTACTAACCATGTAATATAACATAACTAGTCGGGCACTTGTCTGTTAACGCACTAATGACCCCTACGCCTGGTCTCCATGCATTCCCCGGTTCCTATATAACCGCATGGGAATTAGGACACACTCCAGACCGTCAGGTCCCGAGGCTGAAGCGAAAAGGTCGGCCATGACAAATGATCTACAATCCGGCTAGAAGGCATTATAAATGTCAATTAAATTACATAGTCATTTTGACTGATTGTATTCCTCTTCAATACCATCTAACAGGCTGTCTAATTTACAGTCCTGCTAGGAATACTTTGCGACCAACTCTACTTGGCCGTATACTAAGCTTACAGGGATCTCCTTCCCATCGGGCCCTACAGGACCGACCTCGGCCATGTGGTTGGGGTCAGCCTTTGCGTACCACGTCTTCACCATGGCCCAGGCCTCCCTAGCGCCTTCATGGCAGGCCAATATCTTCCACAATCGGAAGCGCCGCTGTGCTCCCTTTAGCTTCTCCGCAAGCTCTCCAAGACCTTCGGGCATGGAGACGGATGGCCACAGGGCCTGGGCGACGCCTTGCATCGCCTGCCGAACTCGATTGAGCAGTTGCGAGAGCTCGAGAAGAAGGTCACCCATAGAACCGGGCATCTCCTCTGCAGGACGACCTGTTAGCACACCTACAGACATTGCTCTGTTAGTCGACTTCCCCGCCAAACTTTCTTTCAAAGGTTCGTTCAAGCACTTACTAAATATGCCGCGCCGAAGCCGCTGATTCTCCTTCATGGAGTCTGACAGCTGGGCACGAACATCTTTCAACTCGACGCCCAGCTTGGTGTTGGCATCTTGGAGATTGTTCTTCTCCCACCTCACCTTTGTCAGCACCTTCTCACCAGCCTTTAGCTGGCGTAGGAGGTGTTGCCTTTCCGGACTCAATCCGGCGCGATATGCAATTTCATTTGTCAGATTCGCACCCACGCCGTGCTTCGCAAAATACTTATCTTTCGAAGTGTATATTACCAGAGGGGGTCTCCTTGGGCTCCCCTGCCGCGGCTAGTTGGGCCTCAAGTTGGGCTTTGCACTCTTCCAGCTCCTTGGACAGTAGGGAATTCTTTTCTGTAAGAACCTGCATAACAAATGATCCTTAAATCAGTTATTCTAACTGTTTCAAGTCTCGGGGGCTACTGGTATATATATAATTACCAAAAATTTCTTACCCGTATGTCTTTTACATATTGCTCCGTGGCTCTAGCTAGACCATTTTGAGCGGCACGGAGGTACGCATCTCCCGAGTTAAAGGCAGCTAACACCCCTTGGGAGAAACAAGCGTCACGGAGAATTGTCCGGCGACGCCTGTGGTTCATGGCACTCTCCACCTCAGAGTTGGTGGCAGACAACCCGTCCACATCCTCCGTCGGAGGAGCGTCTGGCGCGCGCCTTGCGTTCGCCTCCGCCTCCGGACCAGGCTTTGGAGCCTGGCTAGTGGAGGCGCGATTGGCAGCCTCTCCGGTTATAGTCCGGCGAGGTCTCTTTGTCCTGAAGAGAGCATGAGTGTCAATGTGCCTCGAAGGTATAACACTTGGGATAAGGGGGCACACCATACCTTTGTGCTGACGCCTCGGTCCGGACTGCACTTCTTTTCTGCCCACGGGGCCCCGCGGCCCCTCGTTGGCTTGCCACCGCAGGTTCGGCCTTCCGCTTTAAAAACCTCCCCTGCAAAGTTCGGTTGCAATCAGGAAACTGAAAACACGAGAGGGCGGGCACCTATTCGGGGTACTGGGGCTTCGATCTCAGTTACCTGGGAGGCCAGGATTAGCCCTAGGTAATCGGCCGTAATGGCCATGAAGGCATTGTCCTTGCTCAATTGATGGAACACTCCATCAACCAGCTCCACAGATATGTCCGGATCCTCTTGAGAGGCCGGGTCGAGGGACCGTCCTGGGTCCTCGGGTTGTGGAGAAGGGCTGCTTATTTCCTTAACAGCCCGGCGCAGTTCCTATGTTGAAGTCGTCAGACTGAATATTTAACAATGGGAATACAAAATGGATGGGTAAGTAAATACGACCGCTTACCCCGCTTGGGGGATTATGCATAGAGAATCCACCCTATGGGTTGACGCGGAGAAATTCCTCGTCTTCTCCCTTATACAAAGTGGACAAGATCTTTAGTAGAGCGGCAGCTGAATCCGGCCCCTTACGGCCGTAGCGGGTGGCGTCGTCCTCCCCATTGAAGTCCCACATGGGGTGGCTTCTATACTGAAGCGGTTGCACCCCCCGCATAATGCATTCGGCCATAACCCCGATCATGGTTAGTCCGGAATGGGCTAACAATCTTATTCGGCCCATCAGGTAAATGATGTCCCTGTGACTTTCCCTTTGAGGGCTCCGTGGACGCCAGCTTAGGCGCTTCTTTAAGGGAGCACTGTCGAATTCAGGGAGGCCGATCCGGACAGGATCCGGCAGCGGGATGTCTTCTATATAAAACCATTCTGAGGGCCAGTCTTCGGATGCCTTCTTTGGGGTTCTGGACAGATATCCAGTCCCGGTGATGCGCCACACTTCGGCTCCGCCCACTTGATACATTGACCCCTCCTTAGAGCGGGGCACAAGATAGAATATCCTCTTCCATAGCCCGAAATGAGCCTCGATACCCAAAAACAGCTCGCAGAGGGCTATGAAGCCCTACGGAGGCAGGCGTGAGATTGTGTAGTTGGAGGCCATAGAACTCCAGTAGCCCCCGGAGAAATGGATGGATTGGAAATCCAAGCCCCCTTATTAAATAAGGGACGAGTCACACCCGCTCTCCTTTGGAGGGATTAGGGACACTCTCCGCTTGCTCTCCGCCATTATAGACAGCAAGGGCGGCTCGAACCAGGACCATATAGGCCGGGGGGAGAAATCCCTTGGTCTGGAGCGTCACTAGCTCGCTATGCGGGATGGAGCATCTCTCCCAATATCCAGGCTGAGGGTTGGAAGGGCGAGAGGAGGAGTCGCGATGGCTGGCCATGGTGGAATGGACCTTTGTCGGATGCGCTTTGATGAACACTCGCGAAGGGGGGGAGATGTGGTTTGGATCTAAATCCTCGTCCCCTTAAATAGGTCAGCTCATTTACGCGGGTATGAGTGTGAATGTAAAAAACACTCAGACTTTTCATATTCATTTGACACATGGGAAGCGGCCATTATTGGGCGTAGAAGCCAAGGAGCGCAACATCTACAAGAAACCAGACATTATTCAACAGGTACACGGAATTTGGAGGAGAACCCGCCTTGCAATGCTGAAGACAATCTGCGCGCCGGACTCATCGTCATTGAAGCCTGGTTCGGGGGCTACTGAGGGAGTCCTGGATTAGGGGGTGTCCGGATGGCCGGACTCCTGGACTATGAAGATACAAGATTGAAGACTTCGTCCCGTGTCCGGAAGGGACTTTCCTTGGCGTGGAAGGCAAGCTTGGCGATACGGATATGCAGATCTCCTACCATTATAACTGACTTTGTGTAACCCTAACCCTCTCTGGTGTCTATATAAACCGGAGGGTTTTAGTCCGTAGGACAACATACACAACAACAATCATACCATAGGCTAGCTTCTAGGGTTTAGCCTCTCCGATCTCGTGGTAGATCTACTCTTGTACTACCCCTATCATCAATATTAATCAAGCAGGACGTAGGGTTTTACCTCCATCGAGAGGGCCCGAACCTGGGTAAAACTTCGTGTCCCTTGCCTCCTGTTACCATCCGGCCTAGACGCATAGTTCGGGACCCCCTACCCGAGATCCGCCGGTTTTGACACCGACAATAACCATCTTCAATTAATGAGCTAGTCAAGTAGAGGCATACTAGTGACACTCTGTTTCTCTATGTATTCACACATGTATTATGTTTCCGGTTAATACAAATCTAGCATGAATAATAAACATTTATCATGATATAAGGAAATAAATAATAACTTTATTATTGCCTCTAGGGCATATTTCCTTCACTCCAAACCTCGGAAAAATAACTTCTTTAAGCATTTTAATAGAAGTGTTATGATCAGCACTACTAGTTGGAATAGCTTCTACCCACTTAGTAACGTAATCAACAGCAACTAAAATATGTGTATATCCATTAGAGGCAGGAAAAGGTCCCATATAATCAAAGCCCCAAACATCAAACGGTTCAATAACAAGTGAATAATTCATAGGCATTTCTTGACGTCTACTAATATTACCAATTCTTTGACATTCATCACATGATAGGACAAACTTACGGGCATCCTTGAAGAGAGTAGGCCAATAAAAACCGGATTGCAATACCTTATGTGCAGTTCTATCTCCCGCGTGGTGTCCTCCATAAGTTTCAGAGTGGCACTTGCGTAGGATTTGTTCCTGTTCATGCTCAGGTACACAACGTCTAATAACACCATCTACTCCTTCTTTATAAAGATGTGGTTCATCCCAAAAGTAATGTCTCAAATCATATAAGAACTTTTTCTTTTGTTGGTATGTGAAGCTAGGTGGTATAAATTTAGCAACTATGTAATTAGCATAATCAGCATACCAAGGGGTACTACGAGAAGTACTTATGACATTTAATTATTCATCAGGAAAGCTATCATCAACAGGTAGTGGGTCATCCAGAACATTCTCTAACCTAGATAAGTTGTCTGCAACGGGGTTCTCAGCTCCTTTTCTATCAACAATATGCAAATCAAATTCTTGTAGCAAGAGAACCCATCTAATAAGTCTAGGTTTAGCATCTTTCTTCTCCATAAGATATTTAATAGCAGCATGATCAGTGTGGATAGTTACTTTAGAATCAACAATATAAGGTCTGAACTTATCACAAGCAAATACAACTGCTAAAAGTTCTTTTTTAGTAGTAGCATAATTTCTTTGAGCATTGTCTAGAGTCTTACTAGCATAATGGATAACATTTAATTTCTTATCAACTCTTTGCCCTAGAACAACACCTACAGCATAATCGTTAGCATCACACATAATTTCAAAGGGTAAATTCCAATCAGGTGGCCGAACAATAGGTGTAGAGACTAATGCTTTCTTAAGTATTTCAAATGCTTCTACACAATCATCATCAAAGACAAATGGTATATCCTTTTGTAATAAATTAGTCAGAGGCCGAGAAATTTTTGAGAAGTCCTTAATGAACCTCCTATAAAATCCCGCGTGACCAAGGAAACTTCTTATACCTTTGATGTCCTTGGGACATGGCATCTTTTCAATAGCATCAACCTTGGCTTTATCAACTTCAATACCTCTTTCAGAAACTTTATGTCCCAAGACAATACCTTCATTAACCATAAAGTGGCACTTTTCCCAATTCAAGACAAGATTAGTTTCTTCACATCGCTGCAAAACTTGATCAAGATTGCTCAAGCAATCATCAAAAGAAGATCCATAGACGGAAAAGTCGTCCATGAAAACCTCACAAATCTTTTCACAAAAGTCAGAGAATATAGCCATCATGCATCTTTGAAAGGTAGCGGTGCATTACATAAACCAAAAGGCATACGTCTATAAGCAAAAGTACCAAAATGGCATGTAAAAGTAGTCTTTGATTGATCTTTAACCGACACAGGTATTTGAGAGAAACCAGAATAACCATCTAAAAAGCAGTAATGTGTATGTTTGCATAATCTTTCTAGCATTTGATCGATAAAAGGTAAGGGGTAATGATCTTTCTTAGTAGCCTTATTTAATTTCCAGAAATCAATTACCATCCAATAACCTGTAATAATTCTTTGTGGAATCAATTCATCTTTATCATTAGGAACAACAGTACTACCCCCCTTCTTAGGGACACAATGAATAGGACTTACCCACTGACTATCAGCAACAGGATAAATTATACCTGCCTCCAGAAGCTTTAGTATTTCTTTTCTTACCACTTCTTTCATTTTAGGATTTAGATGTCGTTGAGGATCACGAACTTGTTTGGCATCTGCTTCCAAATTTATTTTATGTTGACATAGAGTGGGACTAATGCCCTTAAGATCATCAAGAGTATATCCAATAGCAGCATGGTGCTTCTTCAGAGTTTTCAATAATCTTTCTTCTTCATGCTCTGAAAGGTTAGCACTAATAATAACAGGATATATCTTCTTTTCATCAAGATAAGCATATTTAAGATTATCAAGCAACGGTTTAAGCTTGAACACGGGATCACCCTTAGGTGGAGGGGGATCCCCTAGGATTTCAATAGGCAAATTAAGTTTCAGCATAGGTTCCTGTTTAAAGAATACTTCATCTATTTCCCTTCTTTCATTCATAAACATATCATTCTCATGGTCTAGCAAATATTGTTCTAAAGGATCACTAGGAGGTACGGCAATAGAAGCAAGACCAATAATTTCATCCTTACTAGGCAATTCATCTTCACGGTATTGTATACTAAATTTAGAGAAATTAAATTCATGAGTCATATCATCCAAGCCAATAGTAACAACGTTCTTTTCACAGTCTATCTTAGCATTAACAGTGTTCAAGAAGGGTCTACCAAATATAATGGGACAAAACCTATCTTGTGGGGAACCAAGAACAAGAAAATCAGCAGGATATTTAGTTTTCCCACAGAAGACTTCAACATCTCTAACAATTCCCATTGGTGAAATAGTATCTCTATTAGCAAGTTTAATAGTAACATCAATTTCTTCTAACTTAACAGGTGCAATGTCATGCATAATTTCTTCGTATAAGTCAATAGGTATTACACTAGCACTAGCACTAGCACCCATATCACATAAACCATGATAATAATGATCTCCTATTTTAACAAAAATAACAGGCATGCCTACCACAGGTCTAGGTTTATCTGTATCACGGGGTTTAGCAATTCTAGCAATTTCATTACAGAAGTAAATAACATGCCCATCTATATTATCTGACAAGAGATCTTTAACAATAGCAACATTAGGTTCTACTTTAACTTGCTCAGGAGGTGTATATGTTTTAATATTGCTTTTACGAACCACAGTTGAAGCTTTAGCATGATCCTTTATCCTAACAGGGAAAGGTGGTTTCTCAACATAAGAAGTAGGAACAATAGGATCATTATAAGTAATAGTCTTCTCTTCAACTTTAATAGGTGCAGCTACTTTTAATTCTATGAGAGGATGATATTTAAACCACTTCTCCTTAGGGAGATCAACATAAGTAGCAAAAGATTCACAGAAAGAAGCTACTATCTCAGAATCAAGTCCATATTTAGTGCTACTTACGGAAAATATCGGTATCCATAAAAGATTTAACACAATCAAACTTAGGTGTCATACCTGACTCCTTACCATTGTCGAGGTCCCAATCTTCAGTGTTGTGTTTAATTCTATCCAATAAATCCCATCTAAATCCAATAGTCTTCGTCATAAAAGAGCCAGCATAAGAAGTATCGAGCATGGTGCGATTATTTTCAGAAGGCCGAGCATAAATTTTTTGAAGAATTGTTTCTCTTGGGAGCTCATGATTGGGGCATGAATATAACATTGATTTAAGCCTCCCCAAGCTTGAGCGATGCTTTCTCCTTCGCGAGGCCAAAAATTATATATAATTGCGATCACGATAAACAAGATGCATAGGGTAATACTTTTGATGAAATTCCAATTTCAATCTTCTATAATTCCATGATCTCGTATCATCACATAGCCTATACCATATCAATGCGTCTCCCTTCAAAGATAAAGGGAAGACCTTCTTCTTAGCAACATCATCGGGTATACCTGCAAGCTTAAATAATCCACAAACTTCATCCACATATATTAGGTGTTCATCAGGATGCTTTGTTCCATCTCCTGTAAAAGGATTAGCTAGCAGTTTTCTATCATACCCGAAGGATACTCATAAGGAATTTCATTTTCATATTCATTTTCAATAGGTTCAGTAGGTTGAGGAGCAACTCTTTGCTCTACTGGTCGGGGTGAAGATACCCCGAACAAGCCCCTTAGATGATTACTTTCCATAGTAACAAGTGACAGTAAATTTCAGCACACTATATAAATTTTTCCTTACCAAATTCCACCTACCAAAGGCGCTTCACTCCCCGGCAACGGCGCCAGAAAAGAGTCTTGATGACCCACAAGTATAGGGGATCTATCGTATTCATTTTGATAAGTAAGAGTGTCGAACCCAACGAGGAGCAGAAGGAAATGATAAGCAGTTTTCAGCAAGGTATTCTCGGCAAGTACTGAAATAAGTGGTAACAGATAGTTTTGTGATGAGATAATTTGTAATGAGCAACAAGTAACAAAAGTAAATAAAGTGTAGCAAGGTGGCCCAATCCTTTTTGTTGCAAAGGACAAGCCTGGACAAACTCTTATATAAGGAAAAGCGCTCCTGAGGACACATGGGAATATCGTCAAGCTAGTTTTTATCACGTTCATATGATTCACGTTCGGTACTTTGATAATTTGACATGTGGGTGGACTGGTGCTTGGGTGTTGTTCTTACTTGAACAAGCATCCCACTTATGATTAACCTCTATTGCAAGCATCCACAACTACAACAAAAGTATTAAGGTAAACCTAACCATAGCATGAAACATATGGATCCAAATCAGCCCCTTACGAAGCAACGCATAAACTAGGGTTTAAGCTTCTATCACTCTAGCAACCCATCATCTACTTATTACTTCCCAATGCGTTCCTCTAGGCCCAAATAATGGTGAGGTGTTATGTAGTCGACGTTCACATAACACCACTAGAGGCTAGACAACATACATCTCATCAAAATATCGAACGAATACCAAATTCACATGACTACTAATAGCAAGACTTCTCCCTTGTCCTCAGGAACAAACATAACTACTCACAAAGCATAAACATGTTCATAATCAGAGGGGTATTAATATGCATAAAGGATCTGAACATATGATCTTCCACCAATTAAACCAACTAGCATCAACTACAAGGAGTAATTAACACTACTAGCAACCTACTAGCACCAATCCAGGACTTGGAGACAAGAATTGTATACAAGAGATGAACTAGGGTTTTGAGATGAGATGATGCTGATGAAGATGTTGATGGAGATTGCCCTCTCCCGATAAGAGGAGCGTTGGTGATGACGATAGCGATGATTTCCCCCTCCGGGAGGGAAGTTTCCCCTGCAGAACAGCTCTGCCAGAGCTCTAGATTGGATCCGCCAAGGTTCCGCCTCGTGGCGTTGGAGTTTCGTCCCGAAAGGTTCCTCCTTATTTTTTTCTCGAAGAAAGACTTCATATAGGAGAAGATGGTCATCGGAGAGCCACCAGGGGGCCCACGAGGTAGGGGGCGCGCCCTAGGGGGGGTGTGCCCCCCACCCTCGTGAGAAGGGTGTGGGCCCCCTGGTCTTCATCTTTGGCGAGGATTTTTCATTATTTATTATAAGGTATTCCGTGGAGTTTCAGGACTTTTGGAGTTGTGCAGAATAGGTCTCTAATATTTGCTCATTTTCCAGCCCAGAATTCTAGCTGCCGGCATTCTCCCTCCTTATGTAAACCTTGTAAAATAAGAGAGAATAGCCATACGTATTGTGACATAATGTGAAATAACAGCCCATAATGCAATAAATATCAATATAAAAGCATGATGCAAAATGGACGTATCAAACTACAACAGGCACATCCTCACAAATACCGACAGGTATAGCAGTTGATTTATCAGCCATTTGCAAAGATATTTCAGTAGGTGTCAACTTATTCAAATCAAGTCTATGATATAAAGAGAGAGGCATAACACTAACACTGGCTCCAAGATCACATAAAGCAGTTTTAACATAGTTTCTTTTAATAGAGCATGGTATAGTGGGTACTCCTGGATCTCCAAGTTTCTTTGGTATTCCACCCTTAAAAGTATAATTAGCAAGCACGGTGGAAATTTCAGCTTCCGGTATGTTTCTTTTAGTTGTAACAATTTCTTTCATATACTTAGCATAAGGATTCATTTTGAGCATATCAATTAATCGCATACGCAAAAAGATAGGTCTAATCATTTCAGCAAAGTGCTCAAAATCCTCATCATCCTTTTTCTTGGATGGTTTGGGAGGAAAAGGCATGGGTTTCTGAACCCAAGGCTCTCTTTCTTTACCATGTTTCCTAGCAACAAAGTCTTTCTTATCATAACGTTGATTCTTTGATTGTGGGTTATCAAGATCAACAGCAGGTTCTATTTCTACATCATTATCATTACTAGGCTGAGCATCATCATGAACATTATCATTAACATTATCATTAGTTTCAGGTTCATTACCAGATTGTGTTTCAGCATCAGAAATAGAAATATCATTTGGATTCTCAGGTGTTTCAGTAATAGGATCACTAGAAGCATGCAAAGTCCTACCATTTTTATTTTTCTTCTTTTTAGAAGGGCTAGGTGCATCTATATTATTTCTCTGAGAATCTTGCTCAATTCTCTTAGGGTGGCCTTCAGGATACAAAGGTTTCTGAGTCATTTTACCAGTTCTAGTAGCCACTCTAACAACATTATCATTATCCTTACTATTCAATTCATTGAGCAAATCATTTTGAGCATTAAGTACTTGTTCTACTTGAGTGGTAACCATAGAAGCATGTTTACTAATAAGTTTAAGTTCACCTTTGACATTATCCATATAATCACCCAAGTGTTCAAGCATATTTGAATTGTATTTCAATTGTCTGCCAAAATAAGCATTAAAATCTTCTTGCTTAGCCATAAATCTATCAAACTCATCTAAGCATGGGCTAGCAAACTTAGTAAACGAGATTACAGCTTTATCATATCTATAGAGAGAATTTACCTTTACTACCTGTGTTGGGTTATCAAGACCATGAGTTTCTTCAATAGGTAAAGGATTAAGATCATATGTTTCTTCAACAGGCGGTAGATTAAGACCATGTATTTCTTCAATAGGAGGTAAATTCATAACATCTTCAGCTTTAATACCTTTTTCTTTCATAGATTTCTTTGCCTCTTGCATATCTTCAGGACTGAGAAATAGAATACCCCTCTTCTTCGGAGTTGGTTTAGGAATAGGCTCAGGAATTGGCTCCGGAGGTGTCCAATTAATTTCATTTGTCAACATATTGTTCAATAGAATTTCAGCTTCATCCGGTGTTCTTTCCCTAAAAATAGAACCAGCACAACTATCCAGGTAATCTCTAGAGGCATCGGTTAGTCCATTATAAAAGATATCAACTATTTCATTTTCTTAAGAGGATGATCATGCAAAGCATGAAGTAATTGGAGAAGCCTCCCCCAAGCTTGTGGGAGACTCTCTTCTTCAATTTGCACAAAATTATATATATCCCTTAAAGCAGCTTGTTTCTTATGAGCAGGGAAATATTTAGCAGAGAAGTAATAAATCATCTCCTAGGGACTACGCACACAACCAGGATCAAGAGAATTAAGTAACAAGTTCTCTCATCTTTAGTGAATAGGGTGGCTATATCATTTAATTTAGTAAGATGTGCCACAACAGTTTCAGATTCATAGACATGGAAAGGATCAGATTCAACCAAAGTAATTATATCAGGATGAACAGAGAATTCATAATCCTTATCAGTAACACAGATAGGTGAAGTAGCAAAAGCAGGGTCGGGCTTCATTCTAGCATTCAGAGATTGCTTATTCCATTTAGCTAATAACCTCTTAAGTTTGTTTCTATCTTTGCAAGCTAAAATGGCTAAAGAAGCTTCTTGATCAAAAACATAACCCTCAGGAATAACAAGTGATTCTTCATCATCACTTTCATCAGTATTATCAGATTCAATATTTTCAATCTATCTAGCCCTAGCAAGTTGTTCATCAAGAAATTTACCAAGTGGCACAATAGTATCAAGCATAGAAGTAGTTTCATCACAAGTATCATGCATAGCATAAGTGGCATCATCAATAACATGCGACATATCAGAACGAATATCAGAAGCAGGTATAGGTGTCGCAAGCTTACTCAAAACAGAAGGTGAATCAAGTGCAGAGCTAGATGGCAGTTCCTTACCTCCCCTCGTAGTTGAGAGATAAATCTTGGTTCTTGGATCTTTCAAGTTCTTCATAATGATAAGCAAATATAAATCCCAAGTGACTCAAAGAATAGAGCTATGCTCCCCGGCAACGGCGCCAGAAAATGGTCCTGATAACCCACAAGTATAGGGGATCGCAACAGTTTTCGAGGGTAGAGCAACCCAAATTTATTGATTCGACACAAGGGGAGCCAAAGAATATTCTCAAGTATTAGCAGCTGAGTTGTCGATTCAACCACACCTGGAAACTTAATATCTGCAGCAAAGAGTTTAGTAGCAAAGTAGTATGATAGTAGTGGTAATGGTAGCAAAAGGTAAAAGTAGTAAAAGTAGTGTTTTTGGTATTTTGTAGTGATGATAGCAATAGCAACGGAAAAGTAAATAAGCGAAGAACAATATATGGAAAGCTCATAGGCAATGGATCGATGATGGAGAATTATGCCGGATGCGGTCCATCATGTAACAGTCATAACCTAGGGTGACACAGAACTAGCTCCAGTTCATTGATATAACTACTCCCTCCTTCCATCTATATAGGGCCTAATGCGTTTTTTGAGGCTAACTTTGACCAAATGTTAGAGCAATAATATATGACATGCAACTTACACAAAGCACATCATCAAATTCGTATGTGAAAGGAGCTTTCAATGATATAATTTTTACATTATGCATGTCATGTAGTATTAATTTTATCAATAGTCAAAGACGGTCTTGAAAAACGCATTAGGCCCTATATAGATGGAAGGAGGGAGTAGTACAAATGCCCGTGCGTTGCACCGGGCGAAAAATGAAATATAACCTATTCCACATCCCATTGTGCAACATTATTATTGCATTTTTTGCAAACGTTATAAATAGGATTCCACTAAGTATTTCTTTTTGTATGATGAAGGGGATCCCGAAATATGGTGAATCTAGAAAGTGGGGGAGGTGGTAAATATGGGTAGGATGAAGTTGGTGAGGTGGCCGCACTGCCTTTTGGTGAACTCCAAGGCGACCTCGTTAGACCAAGTGTGCGGCAATGTGGTATAGCATGGTACCATTTAGTATGTGTAATGCTAACAAAATTATTATATACAACAACAAGAATATACAAAACTTATTTTTTTTTATGTTAAGAGCGAGCTCAATTCAAAGAAAATTAAATGCCCAAGTTTCTTTACCTCCTTTAAATTGCAACAGTTAAAGCAAAATCTCAAATTACAAATCTCATAATACAAATGACTCTGCTGGTGGTATGATATGATAATGAACAGACTGAACTAATGAAAGTGTAAGCAGGAGCTGAATCATACCTTTAAATACCTGAAAGCATCCTCAAAATATTTTCACCTCACAATAATAAATATAGTTATATACAGATTAATAACAAAAATGACCAGGAAGCTAAGCTACTTTTTTTAGTATGATGAAAATATGACATGTTCTGACAGGAACCCCTTTATGGCATGCATAGAGAAAATCAATAACAAATTTAGTGATAAATAGATCAGTAATAACAAAATTGATCCAGAAACTAAAAAAATTAGTACAATGAAAATATGGCATTTCTTTTCAGAGAAAAGAATTTGCAACTCTAAAGAGGCAAAGTAATATGTAAATGTCAGTAAGAGATCGGAAAAAAGAAGTATTGAGCATTGACCTATGCAAATATGTAAAATGGCAGTCAGATCGATCTGCATGTACCATATAGTAGTCCATCACTATGACTATATTTGGAAAGAGGGAACATGTCATGCCAGTCTACCCAAAATTATGGATGCTTCATGATATCCAATTTTTTTAAGCTACAATAATTTATAAGGAAGTGCTTCTTTGGTACATCTTCTGTAACAACAGCCATGTAGAAGCTAACCTTGATGTATCAAATTTGCGTTGGAGAGCGTTGGTGCCATCAAATTTACATTGGAGCGTTGTAGGCCTTCATTTCAAATTTCAACACCAAAAGCTCCTTTTGTCCAGCGTGCAGATTCTACCATTGTTGAAGCCATGGAGGGCGCTATCTTTGGATCTCCTGGCCCAAGTAGTACTTGATAGCGTGCTCATGCAGGGATCGGCAGCATGCCAGCCTGTAGGCTCGTGGAGGGAGGAACAGGATGACCACCAGCTGCAACATCAGCAGGCGAGATGGAGGCGCTCGCTAGAAGAAGAGTGGTGGAAGCGCAGGGTCCTACGGCTAACTGGACAGGCTCCAGGCCACGCGCGACGGCTGTACGTGCAAGGACATCAGGATGAAAACCATGAACTGCGAGGGTGAGCAAACCATGGAGAAGAGCGACGGTGTGCACATCTTGTTGTCGTGAAGCCACCGGAGACGCTCCACTCAATCCAGTCGACGGTGATCTTGGAAGCTGGGCCTTGATTAGAGTGAGATAACAGGAGGTTAGGAGCAGGCGAAGAGGCATCCGGGGCCGGAAGAGGTAGCCTACAACTAACGGCGGGGGACGGGGCCACCCAGTGCCCGAACCCATGGCTTCAAGCCCGGCAAACATGGTTGCATCTGGCAGTGGAGAACGCCTCCCTACGGCCACACGCGCCGTCCACATCAGCCCCTCCTTCTTAGCACCAATGATGCGCTCGATACAGGCCTCCTGCACATATACAGCGGCGAGAAGCCCTAAATCCCAGAAGTAGGGAAACTTGAGAGAGGAGATATGGTTCGTTGTAAAAAGTGGTGATATTTGGTTAGGTAGTAGGCTTTGATATATATACAGGACGTGTGATTAACTCTAACTTAATCTCGGATTGATTATTTGCTTCGTCTTTCAATCGTACGAAGGCTGGATTGAAGCCTGGCGTTCCCCGGTTCGAATCCTTTATGAGAGGCTGAATAGATCAGGTTGAAGCCCAGCCAGTTGTCAGCGCACTGGGAGCAGGCCTAGGTGGGCGCTGTGAATGTTAACATGGCCCAAGCGGGAGTCCCAAGTGGGAGTCTGGAAGCGTTTCTTCAGCTGAACGTTTTTGTACAGTTTTAGTACCACCTTGAATATGTTTTAAATTCAAACTGAAAGCGTAAAATCATGAGAGGAAGCGTATTGTGATGGTGAACCCACAAAGTCAATCTGTGCTTTATTATTAGGGAAAGATGTAGGCATGTATTCCGAATATAGTCATACGTGCTTATGGGAAAGAACCTGCATGACATCTTTTGTCCTACCCTCCCGTGGCAGCGGGGTCCTTACGGAAACTAAGGGATATTAAGGCCTCCTTTTAATAGAGTACCGGAACAAAGCATTATCACATAGTGAATACATGAACTCCTCAAACTACGGTCATCACTGGTAAGTATCCCGATTATTGTCACTTCAGGGTTAACCGATCATAACACATGATAGGTCAGTATAGACTTGCAAGATAGGATCAAGAACACTCATATATTGGTGAAAACATAATAGGTTCAGATCTGAAATCATGGCACTCGGGCCCTAGTGACAAGCATTAAGCATAGCAAAGTCATAGCAACATCAATCTCAGAACATAGTGGATACTGGGGATCAAACCCTAACAAAACTAACTCGATTACATGATAGATCCCATCCAACCCATCACCGTCCAGCAAGCCTATGATGGAATTACTCAGACACGGCGGTGAGCATCATGAAATTGGTGATGGAGGATGGGGGATGGTTGATGATGACGATGGCGATGGATTCCCCTCTCCGGAGCCCCGAACGGACTCCAGATCAGCCCTCCCGAGAGGTTTTAGGGCTTGGCGGCGGCTCCATATCGTAAAACACGATGAATCCTTCTCTCTGATGTTTTTCTCCCCGAAACACAATATATGGAGTTGGAGTTGGAGTCGGAGAGGCATCAGGGGGCCCACGAGGTAGGGGGCGCGCCCTAGGGGGGTAGGCGCGCCTCCCACCCTCGTGGACAGGTGGTGGGCCCCCTGGCCTTCATCTTTTGCAGGTATTTTTCATATTTTCCAAAAAGTTGCTCCGTGAAGTTTCAGGTCATTCCGAGAATGTTTGTTTCTGCACATAAATAACACCATGGTAATTCTGCTGAAAACAACGTCAGTCCGGGTTAGTTCCATTCAAATCATGCAAGTTAGAGTCCAAAACAAGGGAAAAAGTGTTTGGAAAAGTAGATACGACGGAGACGTATTAGAGGTATATTTGTTTTTTCATCGTTTTTCATTTATCCTTGTAGAAGTTTTGTTTTGCAATTATAATAACTATTTTTGGAGGGTTTTCCTGACCATGTTCTGGGTTTTCTTTGTTCTATGCAGGGATCTGCAAACCATTCTTCTAGGTAGAACTCGAAACGACCCACCGAGCGGCAGACGCGTCATGTTGATATCGACGGGGTGGCAGAGGATGATGAGGCAAGTATCGAGCAACCAGTGTGGGTGCATGATACGTCTCCAACATATCTATAATTTTTGATTGCTCCATGCTATATTATCTACTGTTTTGGGCTATATTGGGCTTTATTTTCCACTTTTATATTATTTTTGGGACTAACCTATTAACCGGAGGCCCAGCCCAGAATTGCTGTTTTCTTTGCCTATTTCAGTGTTTCGGAGAAACAGAATATCAAATGGAGTCCAAACAGAATGAAACCTTTGGAAACGTCATGAGGCGGCCACTTAAGCCACGAGGCGACCACGAGGGTGGAGGGCGCCCCCCTAGGGCGCGCCCCCCTGCCTCGTGGGCCCCTCGAAGCTCCACCGACGTACTTCTTCCTCCTATATATACCTACGTTCCCCCAAACAATCAGGGACGGAGCCAAAAAACCTAATTCCACTGCCGTAAATTTCTGTATCCACGAGATCCCATCTTGGGGCCTATTCCGGAGCTCTGTCGGAGGGGGCATCGATCATGGAGGGCTTCTACATCATCATCCAAGCCCCTCTGATGAAGTGTGAGTAGTTTATTTCAGACCTACGGGTCCATAGTTAGTAGCTAGATGTCTTCTTCTCTCTTTTTGGATCTCAATACAATGTTCTCCCCTCTCTCTCGTGGAGATCTATTCGATGTAATCTTCTTTTTGCGATGTGTTTGTTGAGACCGATGAATTGTGGGTTTATGATCAAGTCTATCTATGAATAATATTTGAATCTTCTATGAATTCTTTTATGTATGATTGGTTATCTTTGCAAGTCTCTTCGAATTATCAGTTTGGTTTGGCCTACTAGATTGGTTGTTCTTGCCACGGGAGAAGTGCTTAGCTTTGTGTCCGATCTTGCGGTGTCCTTTCCCAGTTATAGAAGGGGCAGCAAGGCACGTATTGTATTGTTGCCATCGAGGATAACAAGATGGGGTTTTATCATTTTGCATGAAACTATCCCTCTACATCATGTCATCTTGCTTAAGGCGTTACTCTGTTTTTAACTTACACTACAAAAAAGACACATCCATGACATTTTGGGCCGAACGAAAAAAAATTCTGTCATACATATGACACTTCTATGATGATAATTGTGACAAAACCCAGTATCATCATAGATGTGGTGGGCTCCTACTTCTATGACAAAAAATCATGACACAAAATGGGTTTTTCGTCCTGGGAGGGCCGGAGACGCAGCTGCATGACATTCTTTGGACCGTCCATGATGGAAAAAACCATGGTAGAAGCGAGGGCGAGGAAAATTTCGGGGAGTTCCTGGTTACGGTGGGAGGTCGGGGCCGAGCGATGCACGCTTCTCTCGTACACATACGCGCGTGTGTGCGAGGCGTTGGCTCTAACTGAACCCGAGCGAGGCGTTGGGCTCTAACTGAACCCGAGCGATTGCATTGCAGGATACGTGTTACTGAACCCAAGCGATCGACCGATGGCTGTTAACTGAACTCGATCGAGCGATTCCTTCACTACTGCTGCTAACTGAAGCCGATCGATGTTGGCTCTGGATGAACAGTGAGCGTTGCAGGGGGGTGGATGAACAGTTCCTGGTGGGGGTGGATGAACAGGACCCCGTGGTGTTGCCTCTGGATGAACAGGACCCCGATCGATCGGGCCGGTTGGGGCTGGATGAACAGGACCCCGTGGAGGGCTGGATGAACAGGACCACCCCGTGGAGGGCTGGATGAACAGTAGACGGTGGAGGGCAGGATGAACAGTAGCCCGTGGAGGGGTGGTTGAACAGGAGCCCGTGGAGAGGGCTAGTTCCACAGTAGCCGGTGGAGTAGCGCGCGGTGGAGGCTGGATGAACAGGAGCCCGTGGATGAACAGTCGCAGGTGGAGGCTGGAGGAGGTTGACGGTGGATGAACAGTAGCTCGTGGAGGCTGGAGGGGGTCGACGGTGGAGATGAACAGTATCCCGTGGAGTCCCGTTTTGCGGTACGCCACACCCCTCCCAATGAACAGGACCCCCATTTCGACCGTAGCGCTCCAATACAAGTCTGTTTCCTCCGTTTTGCAGGACGCCACACCCCTCCCGATGAACAGGACCCCCGTTTCGACCGTAGGAGGTCCGTTTCCTCCATTTTGCGGTATGCTAGACCCCTCCCGATCAACAGGACCCCGTTTCGAACGTAGTAGGTCCATTTCCTCCATTGTGCGGTACGCCAGGCCTCGTTTCCATCGCCTGTTCCGTCCAAGCCCTCCCGATGAACATGACCACGCATTCTGTTCCGACCCAGCCGGTTGCCTCCCACGCGTTCTGTTGCCTCCCGATGAACACGACGCGTTCTGTTGCCTCCCCATGAACACGACGCATTCCGTTACCTCCCCATGAACACGACGCATTCCGTTGCCTCCCCATGAACATGACGACGACGCTGTTTCTCCATTCCGACCCAGCCATGTACACGAGCCCTGGCCGTACGTATGCGCGAGTAGGCGTTCGAGACCCGCCCGTATGTACACATACGTGGCCGTATTTTCTTTCTTGCACCCTGTCCGCTATACGTACGTGTACATGCTACGTGCGCGCCTCTACTACGACACGTGCACGTCTCTACATCGACCAGTATGTACGTACACGTTCGTGACCAGAATGACAACGCTACGTACGCTTCGACCAGGTGGGTCCCGACTGTCAGGCACTTCCTTGCCTGCGAAGATGTAGCTGGTGGGTCCCAGCAGTCAGGGGGCAAATTATTTTTTTTGCCCGGACACACTTCCTTGCGTGCAAAGATGTAGCTGGTGGGTCCCAGCAGTCATGGGGAAATGTTTTTTCGCGAAATACAATCGCCCGTCCGGTGGGTCCTAGCTGTCAGGTGGAGGAATCATTATTTTCTGCATAATAAGGAGGCACTTCCTTGCCGCGGCCGTGGACCCAGCTGTCAGCCTTTCCACGTGCAGTCCACGTCCGATGGAAGTCGTTCCTTGACCACGTTGACCACACCGCGCCGAGAGCACCAGGGCGGTGGACGACGGCGAGGCCTAGGAAGGGGATGACACGGAGGCAGGGAAGACTCGGCAGTTGTTTCCCATGCGGAGGGGAGTACGACTGTACGAGGGTTTACTGGTTCGTCCGCCGTCGCCGGAGAATAATAGCATGTGTGGGTGATTAGAGGGATGGCTAGGCCAGCGATGGGAGTATGGTCGGGCGGTGAGGCCTGCGCGGCAGCACAACCGGCCGCGAGGAGGAGGGAGCAGGCAGTCCTGTCGGCGTTTGTTTGAGCGGCTGGAGCAGGAAGAGCAGAGATTGAATAAGCACGACGGCCGTTGGATGGACATCCAACAATCAGTGCTTGTGCGTCAACCTTTTTTTAGGAAAGCCTCAAATCTGTGGAAAACAGCATACAACCCATCTGCCGTTATTTCTAATAATTTACAGCCCATTTGCTAATTCATAAGGTTTTTTTGGATCCCATATTCTTTTTGTTAGCATTACAGCCCATATTGTGGCAACGGTTAAAAAATTATACGAAATTTTGCATATTTCGGTGTGGTCCGAATTGTTTTTAATCCCGAAATTTAGACTCACATTCAAACTGATTTTAAAAATAAATGTATATCAATATAAAATCCAACAAATTCTCCATGCATAAAAATTAATGTAATTTAAAATCGTGAAATGAAAAAAAAAGATATTTGAAACTAATTGCCGGTTTGATGTGTTTTTAAAATGTACAACCCATTTCTCATTACTGATGGGCCATTTTCTCGGCCAGCCGAATGAAAGCTCTCCTCGTCTTGAAAGATTTGCAGCCCAACAGGCCTGACAAAGCGACTTACTTGGCAAATCACAAAAAAACTGGGCTGTGGCCATGGACCCAGTTGTCAGCCTCTCCACGTACAGTACTCTTTCGATGGAAGTCGTTCCTTGACCATGTTGACCACGCCGCGCGGAGAGCACCACAGCGGTGGACGACGGCGAGGCCTAGGAAGGGGACGACGCGGCAGTGGAAGCCCGCGCGGAGAGGACTGCGAGGGTTCACAGGTTCGGCTGTGGTGTGAGGCTGCCGTCGCAGCAGGGCCTGGCCAGCGGTGGGAACAGTAGGGGCAGTGAGGCCTCTGCGGCAGCAAAGCCGGCCACGGGAGGCAGGAGCATGCGGCACGACCAGCGCTGCTTTGGGCGGCTGGAGCAAGAAGACCAGAGGTTGAAGAAGCACTACGGCCGTTGGATGGACATCGTACGGTCACTGGAGCTAGAATCGTTCATATTGACTAAGTTGACAAATCCCTTCGTCCCCGTCAACTTAGTAGGCCCACAAGTCAGCCTCCCAGCAAGGTGGGTCCCAGCTAGCCGGGGGAGTATTCATTTTTTTGTGCGTAATAAGGAGGCACTTCCGGTGGGTCCGAGCTGACAGCGGGGGCGGACGTTTTTTTCGTGAAATATGGTGGCCCGTCCGGTGGGTCCCAGTAGTCAGGGGGAAATGATTTTTTTCGCAAAATACCGGTGGCCCGTCTGGTGGGTCCCCGCTGTCAGGTGGAGGAATAATTATTTTGCACGTAATAAGGAGGCACTTCCTTGCTGCGGCCGTGGACCTAGCTGTCAGCCTCTCCATGTACAGTCCATGTCCGATGGAAGCCGTTCCTTGACCATGTTGACCACACTGCGCCGAGAGCACCAGGGCGGTGGATGACGACGAGGCCTAGGAAGGGGACCACGTGGAGCCGGGGAAGACACGGCAGTGGATGCCCACGCGTAGAGGAGTACGAGGGTTCACTGGTTAGCTGCGGTGTGAGGCTGCCGTCGCCGCAGAATAACAGGGGGTGTGGGTGATTAGAGGGATGGCCTGGCCAGCAGTGGGAATAGTAGGGGCGGTGAGGCCTCCGCCGCATCGCAGCCGGTCACGGGAGGCAGGAGCACGAGGCACGACTGGCGCTGGTTTGGGCGGCTGGAGCAAGAAGACTAGAGGTTGAAGAAGCACTACGGCCGTTGGATGGACATCGTACGGTCACTGGAGCTAGAATCGTGCATATTGACTAAGTTGACAAAGCCCTCCGTCCCCGTCAACTTAGTAGGCCCACAAGTCAGCCTGCCACTAAGGTGGGTCCCAGCTAGCAGAGGGGTATTCATTTTTTTGTGCGTAATAAGGAGGCACATCCGGTGGGTCCGAGCTGACAGCAGGGGGAATGTTTTTTTCGCGAAATACGGTGTCCCGTCGGGTGGGTCCCAGTAGTCAGGGGCAAACGTTTTTTCGCGATATACTAGTGGGCGTCTGGTGGGTCCCTGCTGTAAGGTGGAGGAATAATTATTTTCCGCGTAATAAGGAGGCACTTCCTTGCGGCTGCCGTGGACCCAGCTGTCAGTCTCTCCACGTACAGTATTCTTTTGATGGAATTCGGTCGTTTGCCACATTGACCACGCCATGCCGACAGCACCACGGTAGTGGACGACGGCGAGGCCTAGGAAGGGATGACGCGGAGCCGGGGAAGACGCGGCAGTGGATGCCCACGCGGAGAGGAGTACGAGGGTTCACTGGTTCGGCTGCGCTGCCGTCGCCGCAGAATAACAGGGGGTGTGGGTGAGTGGAGTGGAGGGATGGCCTAGCCAGCAGTGGGAGTAGAATGGGGGCGGTGAGGCCTCCACGGCAGCACAGCCGGCCACGGGAGGCAGGAGCAGGCGGCACGACCGGCGCTGCTTTGGGCGGCTGAAGCAAGAAGACCAGAGGTTGAAGAAGTACAACGGCCGTTGGATGGACATCATACGATCAGTTGAGCTAGAATCGTGCATATTGACTAAGTTGACAAAGCCCTTCGTCCCGTAAACTTAGTAGGCCCACTAAACTGGGTCCCAGGTAGCAGGGGAGTATTCATTTTTTGTGCGTAATAAGGAGGCACTTCCTTGTGTCCGAAGATATAGCTGGTGGGTCCGAGCTGTCAGCGGCGGTAACGTTTTTTTTGCGAAATACAGAGGCCGTTTCGGTGGGTCCCAGATGTCAGGTGGAGGAAATCATTATTTTGTGCGTAATAAGGAGGCATTTCCTTGCGTGCGGCCGTGGACCCAGCTATCAGCCTCTCCACGTAAAGTCCACTTCAGATGCATGTCGGTCGTTGACCACGCTGACCACGCCATGCCGAGAACACGAGGGCAGTGGACGACGGCGAGGCCTAGAAAGAGAACGACACGGAGGCAGGGAAGACTCGGCCATTGTTTTTGTTTCCCACGCGAAGGGAGTATGACTGTACGAGGATTTACTGGTTCGTCTGCCATCGCCGAAGAATAATAGCAGGTGCGGGTGAGTAGAGGGATGGCTAGGCCAGCGATGGGAGTATGATGGGGCGGTGAGGCCTGCGCGGCAGCACAGCCGACCGCGGGGAGGAGGGAGCAGGCAGTCCCGCTGGTGCTTGTTTGAGCGGCTGGAGCAGGAAGAGCAGAGATTGAAGAAGCACGACGGCCGTTGGATGGACATCCAACAGTATACAGGCCATCTGTGGAAAGTCTCAAATCTTCGGAAAACAGCATACAGCCCATCTGCCATTATTTCAAATAATTTACAGCACATTTGCTAATTCTTACGGGTTTTTTTGAAGCCCATATTCTTTATGTTAGCATTACAACCCATATTGTCGGCGCGGTCTGAACTGTTTTTAATCCCGAAATTTCGAGTCACATTCAGACTGATTTTAAAAATAAATGTATATCAATATAAAATCCAATAAATTGTCGACGCATAAAAATCAATGCAATTTAAAATCTCGAAATGAAAAAAAGATATTTGAAAATAATTGCCGGTTTGATGTGTTTTAAAAATGTACAGCCTATTTCTCATTACTGATAGACCATTTTCTCGGCCAGCCGAATGAAGCTCTCGATGTCTTGAAAGATTTACAGCCCAGCAGGCCTGATAAAGCGACTTACTTGACAAATCACAAAAGAACTGGGCTAGCCATTTTCAGAAAGAAAAAAAACTACTGGGCTGGTCTGTGGTAAACATAAAAGAAAAGGCTGTCTAAACAGACCAGAGTGTCCCGCACAGCCCAGTTGACACCCTGCTTCCGTCTCAAAAAAATATAGATAAATGCCACTCCAATTATGGCGATTCATAAAAATGCCACTGTAATTTCCAAACTTTGAAAAATGCCACTGCAATTTTTGCAAACTTTGAAAAACGCCACTGCAGTTTGCAAACTTTGAAAAACGCCACTCCAGACTTCGAAAAATGCCACTAGAAATGGCATGAAATGACATTTTTCAAAGTTTGGAATTTGCAGTGGCATTTATCAGACACACCAGATTTGGAGTGGCATTTATCATATTAACCCCAAACAAAAATAACTTGGCGAGCTGCTGGGTCCCTGGTGTCAGCCGCTCGTTGTGCAATTATCTCATTTATTGACTATGTTGACAATGGCATGGGACCCAGATGTCAGAAATCCACTAGGAGGAGCCATTTTTTATTGGCTTGAAATAAGGAGGCACTTGCTTGCATATTGTCATGACCTTGGCGGGTCCCTGCTGTCATCCTCTCCATGTACAGTACCAGTTAGTCGTGCTTCAAAACTGATCGGCACGCCAATAAAAAAATAAAGGTTGATAACTAATGCGGCACCTCGGGCCAACGCGGCCAGATCGCATTTTGCACGAGAAATTACACACCATGTTTCGTTGACATGTGGTCCCGTTCGAACATATCAGTGAGACGACGGCGAGTAGTAGGAGTATTTCCGAACGGACGTGTAGGCCGGGGCGCCTCTTCGTGAACCATGGCAAACTCGCAACCGTCCACCGACTCTTCGCCTTTCCCTCTCGATTTGGAACTTCTGTCGCACGCTCTTCCTCTCCCTCCTCCATTTGCCTTTAGCCCTTCACCCTTTCTTCTGCCATTGTTCGATCGTCTTCTCCATGGAGGGAACAGGCCGGAAATGACCCCGTTATTCTTGCCCCGATCTGAAAGATGACGTGGTGGAGGAACTCATTGATCGGTGCGACGTCATCACCTCGGCTAGCATGGTAGGTTCGTTCAAGCCCATTCTCGACTCAACTAATAACATCATTACAAAGAACCCAAGAGTTAAGGAGCGGTTTGATCTCCCCTATCTTCTTCGCCGTGACCCTGATGACTGGCGCCGGCACGACGGAGGCCTCGCCCTGTGCAAGTTGATGTCGCTTGATAATGATACGTATGATGTTAAGATGCCATCGCTTGAGGGCAAGGCTTGGGCGGGCGCAAATGGAGATTGGGTTGTTTACATTGGATCCAACTGCGAGTGGGAACTTGTGAATGTGTACACTCGTCACCGGGTTCCACTTCCAGAAATCTCAGCACACTGCCCAGAGGTTGAGCACACCGGTAATGTACGCACGTTCAAATACGATCATGGTGACTGTCTTCTATGGAAGATAGCAATTTGCCGAGTTCCCAACCGCTCTTGGAATTACAACAACTATGAAGTTGTTGCTATATTCGACAAGCTTGTTGCCATCCTTAGTGGTTTGACTCGATGGACATTGCTCAAAAATTAGTTTATGTGCACGAATGAGTACTGTGATGCAATTCAATACGAGGGCCTTGTGTTTGCTGCCACCACTCGTGGCACTCTTTTTGCATGGTATCCTCATAGTTTTGGTATGTTTGTCTTCCACCATAATTATAATTGTTTCATCCACATGCATGCAGGTTAGCAAGTTTCCCTTTACTAATTAACCTTCTTCTTGTGTTTCCAAGGTCCTGTGAACATCCCACCACCTATACTTGAAAAACTTTATAACCAAGGGGGAGATGCCGATGGTGATGATCACGAGCAGCGCCCATATACTCTTTGGCGCCTGGCAACTAATTCCAATGGATCACCTCTTCTTGTGTATATACAGCCCACTAATGATGTTACTGCTAAGGAAGCAGGTGTCTCCCATGGTCGCACTCTCCGGACCTATTCCAACACCCGTTGCATAGTATTCGGGATGGATACTAGTGTGCTAGCGCCAACTCCTTCTCCCTGGCACATAATTGATAGTCTTGGACAAAACTCGCTCTTCCTTGGACAAAACTATCCGATGATGGTGAAAGGCGATCCAACTGCTGTTGACACATTTATGAGAAGCAACTGTGTCTATACCTCGGACATTTGGGTGGTTCCCTACCCTGGTACTGATATAGTAGGCCGCTTCATCCTAGATGATCAGTCCTGCGTTGGTCTCCAGATCGACAACGGATGGCCCGTCCCAGAGAATCACTTGTGGTTCAAAGCAAGTGTTTCCAACTCCGCGGAATGGTTGAGTTGAAGTTCATTTCATGGCTTGTTATTTGTTGTGTGGTGAAAACTTTAGTATTTATAATGTATCCTCGTTGTCGATGTGGGTTGATGACCTGTTGTATGTAATAAAATGATATGCCTGTGATAAACTTACTAAATTTATGAATGACTTTCGAGTCGCTTCTCTGAGTGAGTGGTGCGACGAGGCAAAAAAATATTTTCCAAATACATAATTGTACGTGCATTGCAACAGGTTATCGGATGAGGCGAATCAACAATAATAGTACACTATTTGTACTAGCTTCACATGCTTCGCGCGTCGGGCGGGTGTTTTTACTGTAGCCATATGTTAATGTGTTCGCTGTACGTAACCAGCACCTCGAATCCTCGATACTAGTACTATATAGTAGGAGTAAGTAGTAGGACTAGTAGGGAGGCATGGGCCAGAACAAGCATTCACGTCCAGGAGTACGGCACATGCCACCACCATGACATCCATCTGACACCATATTATTTCTTGGAGTCCGTGCTAGAGCAATCTCTTCAACCTCGTCGTTTCTCTAACTTTAGCCATCGCGCGGTGGGCGAGGTGGGGGTTTGCCGATAGTCGGTTTCCTTAACTGCGGTCCCACTTGTAAGGCCAACTGCAACGCACGACCCCAAACAGACCTCCGTTTTGCACGAACTCCAATGATATTTTTGACTAGAAAAGCAAGACCAAAGAAAACAAGAACCATAAGAATACATTTTACTACTCCTGTAAGTTGGATTAGTGCCTTCTCGATGCATTCATTGTTGATCTGCGGAGGCTCGATCTTGCGTGCTTCTTTCTTCTTTGAGTGTAAAGAAGTAGACGTTGCTTCCTCGCATCTAGTCTCATGTCTAGCCTTTATTCTAGTAGGAGTATCAACAAGTGCACTAATCTCATGAGCAGAACCGAAGATTTGGTCGGGTTCTTCCTCCTTTTGCCAACACGTGGGACATCTAGCATCCAGGCCGTGTCATGAAAGAAAATATAGTGGTAGTTGAAGCCACGAGATGTGCATCTTGGGTTAAATTGTAAATAGAATCTTACTACTCTTGAGTAACTCCAAAAGTGGCCACCGAAGATCTTTATTGGATTTGTTTTTCATCACCAGCACGTCGAGGTGAAAGATGTGCAGGTTCAGTGGGTCCTCTTGCGTTTTCACTGACATGTGGGGCCGCATGTGAGCAAACAGACGATGGGCTCCGCACGTCCGCTGGCTGGCTAAGAAGAGAGATAGAGGAGGGCTGAGCATGGACTACAGGAAATTTGTTCTACGTACCTCGATATAGACTTGATATAGTGGGGTGGCATGGGCCATAACTAGCATTCACGTCTAGCACTACGGCACACGCCACCCGCACGAGTCCCATCCAACACCAATTTTCTTGGAGTCCATGCTACAACCATCTCTTCTCCCTCCTGTTTTCTCAGCCATCGCGCGGTGGGCGGGGTGGGGGTTTGCCGATAGTCGGTTTGCTCAACTGCGGTCCCACTTGTAAGTGAAAAATGCAACACCGCACGCATTCCCGCTTGAGCGGCGTGCCGGACCAACCGTGTGGGGGTGCGATGTGAACACGCCAGGCTTTTCCTTTTGAACTCGTAACTTGTAAAATTTGGTTCGCGACCGATAGATAGAAAATAACGATTTTTCCTAGAGTAATGAGAAGTTTGGTTCTGGCGCCGTTCATGCATGGAGTACGTACGAAAATTATGAAGTTGATGCGAAAGGTAAGATAATTACTGTAGTATCATATACTACTACATGGATTTGATGGAAAGATAAAAATACATACGGATCCATCAACGCTCAACGACATCCTCACGCCCTAGTGCGCCGGGTCACCAACCGACGTGTGAGGAGCAGCGGCGTTGGCGGCGAGCTCAACATGCTTCTGGACAGTGCCATCCAAGGTTGCCCTGCGCTCCAAGAAGGCCAGCGTCCTATCGTCCTCCTCTTGCATGTAGTAGTCCTTGTGGACGATTTGCGCGTAGACGTGGGTGATTATGTCAATGGTGTCTTGCTGCTCCAGGTGCTGCACGGCGAGCGCGACCTCGAGGTGGACATTCTCCGGCGCGACGGCGGGAAATCGCAGGGCCACCAGTGCATCGAAGAGGTTGTTACCATAATGGCCGTTGAGGGTGGCGGGCATCGCAGAGCCTGGGCGCGTCGGCTGGAGGCTTACGTCAAAGTCGTCTGCAAGCTTCTTGACGACGATGAACTTGTCGAGGAAACCGACAAGGACCTTGTCCAAGCAGCCCCTCGCCCTGGCGGCCTCAAGTGATACTACCTGGAGACGTTCCTCGGTGCCGGGCCGCAGGCCGGCGTTGTGGACCATCTGGCACAGCCGGCTGATGCTCGCGCTCATCGCCTCCATGGGTCTAGCGTAGCTTCTAGTCAACTGATCTTTCGATTCGAGCGATCACTCAGCCCTTGGTTAGCGTGCGTAGGTGCGTAGGATTTCGTACTACTCCTTGGCCCTCTATTGCACCTGCCTTTGACAGTATGATAGGTGGGCCAGCCACCCCCTGGGGCCATCTGTCATTCACCCAAAGGCAGTTGCCGTAAGTCCATGAAGTTGCATCCCCCTCCGTGCCAGTGTAGTATAGTCATCTCACCGGACCTCTAGTTGGGGCCAGACGAGACAAGTTTGATGTTTACTGGTTTATTGGTCCCCTTTGCATTTTGCGCCAAGTTTTGACCTTTGATTTAACTAATAAAATGTTAATGCATGTAAACAAAAATGTTGTGTAAGTCACCTTACGAAAACCAAATAATCCCAAAATACTTAGGCACGGTGCATTAACTCCCTCCTTGTTTCTTATTTCGTGACATATCAACCAATGAGAGATGTGGGACGTGCATGCTTTCAATGACTTGAGACTACCAAACATGACATGCAGTGTTTAGTTCATTGCATGTAATAAGTATTGACAGCTTATTTTGAATCTTCAAAGAATGTGCAGAAGATGGTAGACAAAACCCACTACACTGATGGCTCCGAATTAACTTATAAGGAGAAAAATCATCTAATCGCATTTTGTACTTTCTTTGAGAATTACAATACCTATTATCGAAATCCTTCAAATTATGGTGAATACGTGCCACTAGTGCACGTGTTGAACCACGATAACTTCTATGGAGATACCCTGGTAAGATCTTTTACTATTAAAACATCCGTTCATCGTTTGCATACTTCTAAAACTAGTACATCATTGCTAACTACGAAGTTATTACTATTTTTTTCAACAGAAAATCCCGATGGATTGTGTGCCTCATTTGATGTATTACAATGGTCGCCTTGAAGTTCTGAACCTACAGCCAGGTCATCCTACGGATCTCACCTGTGCATATTGGATTTCTGAAACCGGTGAACACATGCTAATCAAAGAGTGGAAAAATGTTTGGACATTCGTAAGGAGGTTCTTGGAAGCAACATTAAGAGAAAGGCAAGAATTGGAGACAGGATAATCTGCATTCTCCATAATGGAGAGCCAGGGGCTATCTTGTTTTTTGCTATTTTACCTTAGAGAATATAGTAGGTCCTAAGAGAATGTAGTAGGTCCTATGAGGTACAATAGGTTTATTATGTGGTACAATGTGTTAGAGTTTATGATGAGGAGTAGTTGTTATGACTAGTGACCAACTTGCTATGTGATGTCTCATCGATCAAAACGATGATCATGAGGAGGTGTTATATGAAAATGATGTATTATGATGATAAGTTGTTAATGATATGATGATGATATTTATTATATCATTGCGTGAAAGAACCACGGATTAGTTTCAAGTGGATGTCCATCCACTTGAAACTAGTCCACGGTTCTTTCACCCAATGATGTAATAACTCATTATGATGTAAAAACAATCTCTAAATTGTTGTTGTATGAAAACTTGTATAGAGGTGTATGAATACAACATGAAATAAAAAAGAAATAAAATACTGAATACTAGTAGTAGCGCGGGCTGGGAGAAGCGCTACTAGTAATTACCAGTAGCGCTCCTCCGGGACGTCACTACCACTAAGTCGATTTAGCAGTAGCGTGGGCGGAGGCACGCTACTGCTATACGTTAGCTGTAGCACCTTATCAGTAGCGCACCGCCCCGCGCTACTGATAGGCCTAAAACTCGCGCTGCTGCTAGGCTTTTCCCTAGTAGTGAATAATAACTCATGCCCCCTTACATCCAATTAGATATATCTATCAGGATTTTTCCAACACATTGTGCTTGCCAAAGGATAAAATGTAAAAAGGGAGAGGTGAAGATCACCATCACGCTTGCATAGGGTAGAAGATAATAATAAAAGATAGGCCCTTCGCAGAGGGAAGCAGAAGTTGCCATGCGCTTTTATGGTTGGAGGCACAAAATCTTAATGCGAAAGAATGTCACTTTATATTGCCCCTTGTGATATGAACCTTTATTATGCAGTCCGTCGCTTTTATTACTTCCACATCACAAGATCGTATAAAGCTTATTTCTCCCACACTAATCATACATATTTAGAGTAATTTTTATTGCTTTGCACCGATGACAACTTACTTGAAGGATCTTACTCAATCCATAGGTAGATATGGTGGATTCTCATGGCAAAACTGGTTTAAGGGTATTTGGAAGCACAAGTAGTATCTCTACTTGGTGCTGAGAATTTGGCTAGCATGAGGGGGAAAGGCAAGCTCAACATGTTGCTTGATCCATGACAACATACTTTATCTCAGATATAAGAAAACATAACCCATTACGTTGTCTTCCTTGTCCAACATCAACTCTTTAGCATGTCATATTTTGATGACTGCTCCCAATCATAAAAGATGTCAATAATAGTATATTTATATGTGAAACCTCTCTTTCCTTATTACTTCCTATTAATTTCAACAATGACCAAAGCTATGTCTGCCAACTCCCAACAACTTTTGATCATCACACTCTTTCTATGTGAAGTCATTACTATCAATAAGATCAATATGAACTTTTGTTTCTTTTTATTCTTTTTCTCTTTTCTTTTCTTCACCCAAGATCATAGCAAGAAAATCAAGCACTTGACTCAACACTAATTATTATATAGCTCACGGACTCGATTACATAGAGAGATCATAAAGCAAAACTTAAAACTAGATCATGCCATAAACTTTATTCTATTAGATCAAAATACTACTAATATGATCGAACTAAGGAAAACGGTAAAGATAGGAGTTGTGATTGTGATACGATACTGGGGCACCTCCCCCAAGCTTGGCAGTTGCCAAGGGGAGTGCCCATACCCATGTGATTATATCTCCTTGGTTGGTGAAGAAGGTGGAGGTGTTGTTGATGATGCGGGCTTGTCATCCATCTTCCAAGTCATAGGTTCACCACCATAGAAGGATGATCGAGTCTCCGGAATCCTCGAATCTGCAGCCAAACTCATTCTTTTGAATTTGTATTCATACTCATAGTTTTGGTTTTGCAGGTCATAGATTTGGGCTTGGAGGTGCTCGATCTTCTCATGTAGCTTGAAGATGGCCTCCTCGGTGTTCTTGGCATACGGCTTGTAGTTATTAGTGAACTCCGCGGGCATCATGTGGCTAGCGTTGATTCCACGCTCCACCATCCCCTGGAACTTGAAAACTTGTTGCTCCATTGCTTCGAGCCTCGTCTCCATGCTTCCGGTTCCCTTTGGTCCCTCAGCATCGCGGATGTGCAGCAACCCATCATGCATCTCAATGGTTTGAGGGTGTCGCAGCACCTCCGCGAGGTAAGGGTTGATGACCTTCTCGAAGAACTTGTCCTTGGAAGCACTTGGGGACGTCATGATAATCTAGATCTGTCAGAAAAACAACTAGAAACAAGAACAGAGAATATTTGCGTGATACGGGAGTCAAAACCTTCGGGAGAATATATAATGAATTTTTACCAACCAAAATAAGTATTGTGCAAGAAAACGAGTCCGGAAGACACACGAGGTGCTCACGAGGTAGGGGCGCGCCCAGGGGGTAGGGCACGCCCTCCACCCTCGTGGGGCCCTCGTGTCCTTCCCGGACTGCTACTTAATTTTCTATTTTTCTAAATATTCCAAAACGGAGAAATATTGCCTTAAAAATTGTTTTGGAGTCGGTTTACTTACCGTACCACATACCTATTCCTTTTCAGAGTCTGAAACATTCTGGAAAGTGTCCCTTATGTATTCCTCCGGGGATATAGTTTCAACAATATTGGTTTCAATATTTATGGGATTACCTGAGATATAATGTTTAATTCTTTGACCGTTTACCACCTTCGGATTTGCGCCTTCGAAGTTGTTGATTTTTATGGCACCGGAACGATAGACCTCCTCGATAACATAGGGGCCTTCCCATTTAGAGAGACGTTTACCTGCAAAAAATCTTAAACAAGAGTTGTATAGCAATACATAATCACCTACATTAAACTCACGCTTTTGTATCTTTTTGTCATGCCATCTTTTAGCCTTTTCTTTAAACAACTTGGCATTTTCATAAGCTTGGGTTCTCCATTCATCAAGTGAGCTAATATCAAATAACCTCTTTTCACCGGCAAGTTTGAAATCATAATTGAGCTCTTTAATAGCCCAATATGCCTTATGTTCTAGTTCGAGAGGTAAATGACATGCTTTTCCATATACCATTTTATATGGAGACATACCCATAGGATTTTTATATGCAATTCTATAGGCCCATAATGCATCATCAAGTTTCTTGGACCAATTCTTTGTAGACCAATTGACAGTCTTTTGCAAAATTAACTTGAGTTCTCTATTACTCAATTCTATTTGACCACCAGACTGTGGGTGATACGGAGATGCAATTCTATGATTGACGTCATATTTAGCAAGCATTTTACGGAAAGCACCATGAATAAAATGTGAACCACCATCAGTCATTAAATATCTAGGGACTCCATGTTGGGAAACGTAGCAATTTCAAAAAAATTCCTACGCACACGAAAGATCATGGTGATGCATAGCAACGAGAGGGGAGAGTGTTGTCCACGTACCCTCGTAGACCGAAAGCGGAAGCATTAGCACAACGTGGTTGATGTAGTCGTACGTTTTCACGATCCGACCGATCCAAGTATCGAACGCACGGCACATCTGAGTTCAGCACACATTCAGCTCGATGACGTCCCGTGAACTCCGATCCAGCAGAGCTTCACGGGAGAGTTTTGTCAGCACGACGGCGTGGTGACGGTGATGATGTTGCTACCGACGCAGGGCTTCACCTAAGCACCGCTACGATATGATCGAGGTGGAATATGGTGGAGGGGGGCACCGCACACGGCTGGGAGAGATCAACTGATCAACTTGTGTGTCTAGGGGTGCCCCCTGCCCCTGTATATAAAGGATCAAGGGGGGGGGCGGCCGGCCCTCTATGGGTGCGCCAGGAGGAGGAGTCCTCCTCCTAGTAGGAGTAGGACTCCCCTTTCCTACTCCTACTAGGAGGAGGAAAGGAAGGAGGAGAAGGAGAAGGAAGGAGAAGTAGGAGAAGGAGTAAAGGGGGGCCGGCCCCCTAGGCCAATTCGGTTTGGGCTAGAGGGGCCGCGCGCCCTGCCTCCTCTCTTCCACCACTTGGCCCATGAGGCCCATTACTTCTTCCTCATATTCCCGTACCCCGGTACGCCCAAAAATACCCGAATCACTCGGAACCTTTCCGATGTCCGAATATAGTCATCCAATATATCGATCTTTACGTCTCGACCATTTCGAGACTCCTCATCATGTCCCCGGTCTCATCCAGGACTCCGAACTACCTTCGGTACATCAAATCACATAAAGTACCTTCGAAGACACCTGTGCATTACCGAGAGGGCCCAGAGATACCTCTCCGACAATCGGAGTGACAAATCCTAATCTCAAAATATGCCAACCCAACAAGTACCTTCGGAGACACCTGTAGAGCACCTTTATAATCACCCAGTTACATTGTGACGTTTGGTAGCACACAAAGTGTTCCTCCGGTAAATGGGAGTTGCATAATCTCATACTCATAGGAAGATGTATAAGTTATGAAGAAAGTAATAGCAACAAACTAAACGATCAAGTGCTAAGCTATCGGAATGGGTCAAGTCAATCACATCATTCTCCTAATGATGTGATATCGTTAATCTCATGTCTATGGCTAGGAAACATAACCATCTTCGATTATCGAGCTAGTCAAGTAGAGGCATACTAGTGACACTCTGTTTGTCTATGTATTCACACATTTATTATGTTTCTGATTAATACAATTCTAGCATGAATAATAAACATTTATCATGATATAAGGAAATAAATAATAACTTTATTATAGCCTCTAGGGCATATTTACTTCAGTCTCCCACTTGCACTAGAGTCAATAATCTAGATTACACAGTAATGATTTTAACACCCATGGAGCCTTGGTGCTGATCATGTTTTGCTCGTAGAAGAGGCTTAGTCAGCGGGTCTGCAACATTCAGATCCGTATGTATCTTGCAAATTTCTATGTCTCCCACTTGGACTAAATCCCAAATGGAATTGAAGCGTCTCTTGATGTGCTTGGTTCTCTTGTGAAATCTGGATTCCTTCGCCAAGGCAATTGCACCAGTATTGTCACAAAAGATTTTCATTGGACCCGATGCATTAGGTATGACACCTAGATCGGATATGAACTCCTTCATCTAGACTCCTTCATTTGCTGCTTCCGAAGCAGCTATGTACTCCGCTTCACATGTAGATCCCGCCACGACGCTTTGTTTAGAACTGCACCAACTAATAGCTCCACCGTCCAATATAAACACGTATCCGGTTTGCGATTTAGAATCGTCCGGATCAGTGTCAAAGCTTGCATCAACGTAACCATTTACGATGAGCTCTTTGTCACCTCCATATACGAGAAACATATCCTTAGTCCTTTTCAGGTACTTCAGGATGTTCTTGACCGCTGTCCAGTGATCCACTCCAGGATTACTTTGGTACCTCCCTGCTAGACTTATAGCAAGGCACACATCAGGTCTGGTACATAGCATTGCATACATGATAGAGCCTATGGCTGAAGCATACGGAACATCTTTCATTTTCTCTCTATCTTCTGCGGTGGTCGGACATTGAGTCTTACTCAACTTCACACCTTGTAACACAGGCAAGAACCCTTTCTTTTCCTGATCCATTTTAAACTTCTTCAAAACTTTGTCAAGGTATGTGCTTTGTGAAAGTCCAATTAAGCGTCTTGATCTATCTCTATAGATCTTAATGCCTAATATATAAGCAGCTTCACCGATGTCTTTCATTGAAAAACTCTTACTCAAATATCCCTTTATGCTATCCAGAAATTCTATATCATTTGCAGTCAATAATATGTCATCCACATATAATATCAGAAATGCTACAGAGCTCCCACTCACTTTCTTGTAAATACAGGCTTCTCCAAAAGTCTGTACAAAACCAAATGCTTGATCACACTATCAAAGCGTTTATTCCAACTCCGAGAGGCTTGCACCAGTGCATAAATGGATCGCTGGAGCTTGCACACTTTGTTAGCTCCCTTTGGATCGACAAAACCTTCTGGCTGCATCATATACAACTTTTCTTCCAGAAATCCATTCAGGAATGCAGTTTTAACATCAATTTACCAAATTTCATAATCATAAAACGCGGCAATTGCTAACATGGTTCGGACAGACTTAAGCACCGCTACGGGTGAGAAGGTCTCATCGTAGTCAATCCCTTGAACTTGTCGAAAACCTTTTGCAACAAGTCGAGCTTTGTAGACAGTAGCATTACCGTCAGCGTCAGTCTTTTCATGAAGATCCATTTATTCTCAATTGCTTGCCGATCAACGGGCAAGTCAACCAAAGTCCACACTTTGTTCTCATACATGGATCCCATCTCAGATTTCATGGCATCTAGCCATTTTGCGGAATCTGGGCTCACCATCGCTTCTTCATAGTTCGTACGTTCATCATGATCTAGTAGCATGACTTCCAGAACAGGATTACCGTACCACTCTGGTGCGGATCTTATTCTGGTTAATCTACGAGGTTCGGTAGTAACTTGATCTGAAGTTTCATGATCATTATCATTAGCTTCCTCACTAATTGGTGTAGGTGTCACAGAAACCGGTTTCTGTGATGTACTACTTTCCAATAAGGGAGCAGGTACAGTTACCTCATCAAGTTCTACTTTCCTCCCACTCACTTCTTTCGAGAGAAACTCCTTCTCTAGAAAGGATCCATTCTTAGCAACGAAAGTCTTGCCTTTGGATCTGTGATAGAAGGTGTACCCAACAGTTTCCTTTAGGTATCCTATGAAGACACATTTCTCCGATTTGGGTTCGAGCTTATCGGTTTGAAGCTTTTTCACATAAGCATCGCAGCCCCAAACTTTCAGAAACGACAACTTTGGTTTCTTGCCAAACTAGAGTTCATGAGGCGTCGTCTCAACGGATTTCGATGGTGCCCTATTTAACGTGAATGCAGCTGTCTCTAAAGCATAACCCCAAAACGATAGCGGTAAATCTGTAAGAGACATCATAGATCGCACCATATCTAGTAAAGTACGATTACGATGTTCGGACACACCATTACGCTGCGGTGTTCCGGGTGGCGTGAGTTGCGAAACTATTCCGCATTGTTTCAAATGTAGACCAAACTCGTAACTCAAATATTCTCCTCCACGATCAGATCATAGAAACTTTATTTTCTTGTTACGATGATTTTCAACTTTTCAAATGTTTCAGACTTATGTTTCATTAAGTAGATATACCCATATCTGCTTAAATCATCCGTGAAGGTGAGAAAATAACGATATCCGCCACGAGCCTCAATATTCATCGGACCACATACATCTATATGTATGATTTCCAACAAATCCGTTGCTCTCTCCATAGTACCGGAGAATGGCGTTTTGGTCATCTTGCCCATGAGGCACGGTTCGCAAGTACCAAGTGATTCCAAAAGTCCATCAGTATGGAGTTTCTTCATGCGCTTTAAACCGATATGACCTAAATGGCAGTGCCACAAATAAGTTGCACTATCATTATCAACTCTGCATCTTTTGGTTTCAACATTATGAATATGTGTATCACTACTATCGAGATTCATCAAAAAAAGACCACTCTTCAGAGGTGCATGACCATAAAAGATATTACTCATATAAATAGAACAACCATTATTCTCTCATTTAAATGAATAACCGTCTCGCATCAAACAAGATCCAGATATAATGTTGATGCTCAACGCTAGCACCAAATAACAATTATTCAGGTCTAAAACTAATCCCGAAGGTAGATGTAGAGGTAGCATGCCGACCGCAATCACATCGACTTTGGAACCATTTCCCACGCGCATCGTCACCTCGTCCTTTGCCAGTGTTCGCTTAATCCGTAGTCCCTGTTTTGAGTTGCAAATGTTAGCAACAGAACCAGTATTAAATACCCAGGTGCTACTGCGAGCTCTAGTAAGGTACACATCAATAACATGTATATCACATATACCTTTGTTCACCTTGCCATCCTTCTTATCCTCCAAATACTTGGGGTAGTTCCGCTTCCAGTGTCCAATCTGCTTGCAGTAGAAGCACTCAGTTTCAGGCTTAGGTCCAGATTTGGGTTTCTTCTCCTGGGCAGTAACTTGCTTACTGTTCTTCTTGAAGTTCCCCTTCTTCTTCCCTTTGCCTTTTTTCTTGAAACTGGCGGTCTTGTTGACCATCAACACTTGATGCTCCTCCTTGATTTCTACCTCCGCAGCCTTTAGCATTGCAAAGAGCTCGGGAATTGTCTTATCCATCCCTTGCATGCTATAGTTCATCACGAAGCTCTTGTAGCTTGGTGGTAGTGATTGAAGAGCTCTATCAATGACACTATCAACACGAAGATTAACTCCCAGTTGAGTCAAGTGATTATGATACCCAGACATTTTGAGTATATGTTCACTGACAGAACTATTCTCGTCCACCTTGTAGCTATAGAATTTATTGGAGACTTCATATATCTCAATTCGGGCATTTGCTTGAAATATTAACTTCAACTCCTGGAACATCTCATATGCTCCATGACGTTCAAAACGTCGTTGAAGTCCCGATTCTAAGTCATAAAGCATGGCACACTGAACTATCGAGTAGTCATCAACTTTGCTCTGCCAAGCGTTCATAACATCTGGTGTTGCTCTAGCAGCAGGCCTGGCACCTAGCGGTGCTTCCAGGATGTAATTCTTCTATGCGGCAATGAGGATAATCCTTAAGTTACGGACCCAGTCCATGTAATTGCTACCATCATCTTTCAACTTTGCTTTCTCAAGGAACGCATTAAAATTCAACGGAACAACAGCACAGGCCATCTATCTACAATCAAACATAGACAATCACGATACTATCAGGTACTAAGTTCATGATAAATTTAAGTTTAATTAATCATATTACTTAAGAACTCCCACTTAGAAAGACATCCCTCTAATCTTCTAAGTGATCACGTGATCCAAATCAACTAAACCATAACCGATCATCACGTGAAATGGAGTAGCTTTCAATGGTGAACATCAATATGTTGATCATATCTACTATATGATTCACGCTTGACCTTTCGGTCTCAGTGTTCCGAGGCCATATCTACATATGCTAGCCTCGTCAAGTTTAACCTGAGTATTCTGCGTGTGCAAAACTGGCTTGCACCCGTTGTAGATGGACGTAGAGCTTATCACACCCGATCATCATGTGGTGTCTGGGCACGACGAACTTTGGCAACAGTGCATACTCAGGGAGAACACTTTTATCCTGAAATTTAGTGAGAGATCATCTTATAATGCTACCGCTAATCAAAGCAAGATAAGATGCATAAAAGATAAACATCACATGCAATCAATATAAGTGATATGATATGGCCATCATCATCTTGTGATTGTGATCTCCATCTCCGAAGCACCGTCATGATCACCATCATCACCGGCGCGACACCTTGATCACCATCATAGCATCATTGTCGTCTCGTCAATCTTATGCTTCCATGACTATTGCTACCGCTTAGTGATAAAGTAAAGCATTACAGTGCAATTGCATCCCGTACAATAAAGCGACAACCATATGGCTCCTGCCAGTTGCTGATAACTCGGTTACAAAACATGATCATCTCATACAATAAAATTTAGCATCATGTCTTGACCATATCACATCACAACATGCCCTGCAAAAACAAGTTAGACGTCCTCTACTTTGTTGTTGCAAGTTTTACGTCGCTGCTACGGGCTTCAGCAAGAACCGTCCTTACCTAGGCATCAAAACCACAACGATAGTTTGTCAAGTTGGTGTTGTTTTAACCTTCGCAAGGACCGGGCGTAGCCACACTCGGTTCAACTAAAGTTTGGAGAAACTGACACCCGCCAGCCACCTGTGTGCAAAGCACGTCGGTAGAACCAGTCTCGCGTAAGCGTACGCGTAATGTCGGTCTGGGCCGCTTCATCCAACAATACCGCCGAACCAAAGTATGACATGCTGGTAAGCAGTATGACCTATATCGCCCACAACTCACTTGTGTTCTACTCGTGCATATAACATCAACGCATAAAACCTGGCTCGGATGCCACTGTTGGGAAACGTAGTAATTTTAAAAAAATTCCTACACACGCGCAAGATCATGGTGATGCATAGCAACGAGAGGGGAGAGTGTTGTCCACGTACCCTCGTAGACCGAAAGCGGAAGCGTTAGCACAACGCGGTTGATGTAGTCGTACGTTTTCATGATCCGACCGATCCAAGTACCGAACGCACAGCACCTCCGAGTTCAGCACACGTTCAGCTCGATGAAGTCCCGCGAACTCCGATCCAGCAGAGCTTCACGGAAGAGTTCTGTCAGCACGACGGCGTGGTGACGGTGATGATGTTGCTACCGACGCAGGGCTTCGCCTAAGCACCGCTACGATATGACCGAGGTGGAATATGGTGGAGGGGGCACCGCACACGGCTGGGAGAGATCAACTGATCAACTTGTGTGTCTAGGGGTGTCCCCCTGCCCCTGTATATAAAGGAGCAAGGGGGGAGGCCGGCCGGCCCTCTATGGGTGCGCCAGGAGGAGGAGTCCTCCTCCTAGTAGGAGTAGGACCCCCCTTTCCTACTCCTACTAGGAGGATGAAAGGAAGGAGGAGAAGGAGAAGGAAGGAGAAGGAGGAGAAGGAGGAAAGGGGGGCGGCCCCCTAGTCCAATTCAGTTTGGGCTAGGGGGGCCGCGCCCCCTGCCTCCTCTCTTCCACCACTTGGCCCATGAGGCCCATTACTTCGTCCTCGTATTCCCGTAACTCCTCGGTACCCACGAAAATACCCGAATCACTCGGAACCTTTCCGATGTCCGAATATAGTCGTCCAATATATCGATCTTTACGTCTCGACCATTTTGAGACTCCTCGTCATGTCCCCGATCTCATCCAGGACTCCGAACTACCTTAGGTACATCAAATCACATAAACTCATAATACAATCGTCACCGAAACTTTAAGCGTGCGGACCCTACGGGTTCGAGAACTATGTAGACATGACCGAGACATGTCTCCGGTCAATAACCAATAGCGGAACCTGGATGCTCATATTGGCTCCCACATATTCTACGAAGATCTTTATCGGTCAGACCGCATAACAACATATGTTGTTCCCTTTGTCATCCGTATGTTACTTGCCCGAGATTCGATCATCGGTATCTCAATACCTAGTTCAATCTCGTTACCGGCAAGTCTCTTTACTCGTTCCCTAATACATCATCCCGCAACTAACTTAGTAGTTGCAATGCTTGCAAGGCTTAAGTGATGTGCATTACTGAGAGGGCCTAGAGATACCTCTCCGACAATCAGAGTGACAAATCCTAATCTCGAAATACGCCAACCCAACAAGTACCTTCGGAGACACCTGTAGAGCACCTTTATAATCACCCAGTTACGTTGTGACGTTTGGTAGCACACAAAGTGTTCCTCCGGTAAACGGGAGTTGCATAATCTCATAGTTATAGGAACATGTATAAGTTATGGAGAAAGCAATAGCAACAAACTAAACGATCAAGTGCTAAGCTATTGGAATGGGTCAAGTTAATCACATCATTCTCCTAATGATGTGATCCCGTTAATCTCATGTCTATGGCTAGGAAACATAACCGAGGGAGTCCTGGATTAGGGGGTGTCCGGATGGCCAAACTCCTGGACTATGAAGATACAAGATTGAAGACTTCGTCCCGTGACCTGAAGGGACTTTCCTTGGCGTGGAAGGTAGGCTTGGCAATACGGATATGCAGATCTCCTACCATTGTAACCAACTTTGTGTAACCCTAACCCTCTCCGGTGTCTATATAAGCCGGAGGGTTTTAGTCCGTAGGACAACATACACAACAACAATCATACCATAGGCTAGCTTCTAGGGTTTATCCTCTCCGATCTCGTGGTAGATCTACCCTTGTACTACCCCTATCATCAATATTAATCAAGCAGGACGTAGGGTTTTACCTCCATTGAGAGGGCCCGAACCTGGGTAAAACTTCGTGTCCCTTGCCTCCTATCACCATCCGACCTAGACGCACAGTTCGGGACCCCCTACCCGAGATCCACTGGTTTTGACACCGACATTGGTTCTTTCATTGAGAGTTCCTCTGCGTCGTCGCCATCAGGAAGGATGCCTCGCCCCGTCTTTAAAGACGGCACCATTGCTAAGCGAGCTTTGGCTGTTGGCCAAACCCTCCGGCTAGGTGGTTTTCTTATGACCGCCTGTTCGGCTTCTGCGCCGACGATGACCTCTCGAGCCATCGCAAATAATCTTCATGTCAGCTTGGAACTCGCCGAGCAGTTAGATCCAATGGAGCTCTCCTCCATAAACGAGCTCTTGGATCGCTTCGCCACCCTGGGAGTCGCTACGGATCACGACCAGATTGGGCCTAAACCCAATCTGAGAGAGATTAACTCTCCCCAAGTCACCCATCACGTGTCCGTGGTAGAGGGACAGTGCGGCGACTCTTCGTCTATCTTAAGGACTCGTTACGTCCGGATTCCCAATCCCTCCAAGCCGAATAACCGCGAGGGTAGGATATCACTCAAGACCTGAACTTAGAGTCAAGCGACGGGCTGGATTCATTGGACAACATCCAGGAATCCAAATTTTCGAGTTCAAAATTCCTCAGCCTCTGAGCCTCAGATGGGGTGAGGCTTCGGATTTAATTCCACCCACCCACCCCAACATAAGCGATCTATCCAAAATCAGGCAAGAACCCGATGAAACAGTACATCATTACTGGGCCAGATTCCTCCTGGTTAAGAACAGGCTAAGGGACTGCCGTGAGGAAGACGCAATCTCAATCTTCTACAATAATTGCACGGATAAGGGAATACTCAACGCCATAAGTCACCGTGATATTACACGCTTCGCTGACTTGGCGTCCATTGTACGAAAGTACTGTGCGATGGAAAGCGCCTGGAAAACCGAAATAAAATTTTGGGACAATCCGGCCCTGAATACAAACCCAGTCCAAAATAAAAGGGTGCATCATCACCAGACACCCGGGTCAAGCACTAAAAAGCAAAAACCCTCTACAGGGCATGGAACCACACTGGAAGGATGGCTTAATGGACCCTGTAAAATTCACCGTACAGAGGACGCCACACCAACTCATAGCCTCAGAGCATGTTGGATACTCCGGCAGGTGGCCAAAATTGGCGAAAATCTCCTAATTCCGGAGGCCACAGAAAGCCACCCCAGAGACACCAATACGGTATTAACGGTCTTCGAGACCTTCGCATCAAATAATATGCGAAAAAGGACACTCCGCAGCCTTGCCGAAGTCTACCAAGTAGCAACAATAAACCCATGGAGTGACACGCCTATTACCTTTAACGCCAGTGATGAACCTAAATTCCAAATAGCCCGAGCACCAGCCGCATTGGTCCTCAGTCCAATAGTGGACGGCTTTTGTCTTACCAAGGTACTCATGGACGGCGACAACGGATTGAACCTCATTTATGAGGAAACCCTTCAAAAAATGGAAATAGACTGGAACCGCATTGAGCAAAGCAGCACAACCTTTAGAGGAATAATCCCTAGTCGGGAAGCGCACTGCACAGGAAAAATCACACTAGATGTGGTGTTCGGCACGCCGGATAAATACAGGTCCGAAGAAGTCACGTTCCATGTGGCTCCGTTCAACAGCGGTTATCATGCTCTGCTAGGGCGGGAAGCGTTTACAATCTTCCAAGCAATACCCCATTACGGGTACATGAAGCTCAAGATGCCCGGTCCTAACGGGATCATCACTCTCGCTAGTGATCCGGACATAGCACTCCACGCCGAAAACAAGACAGCTGCACTGGCCCTTGAGGCACTATCCGAAGCCCTAGCGGCTGAGGAACTGACTGTGCTGCGCTCTATGGTGAATAGGGACGATGTGGTACTAGACAAAAGATCCAAGTCCACCTCCTTTAAACCGGCGGACGAAATAGTCAAATTCCAAGTCCATCCAACGGACCCCAATAAAATAGCTTCCATCGGCGCACAGTTAAACCCTGATGTAGACGCCGCACTGCGAGAGTTCCTACGAGAGAACTGGGACATTTTCGCCTGGCACCCTTCAGACATGCCAGGAATCCCACGCAGGCTGGCCGAGCACAGCTTAAATATCCAAACAGGATTCAAACCTGTCAAACAGGCTCTTCGGTGTCTTTCCGAACCTAAGAGACAGGCCATGGGAGAGGAGCTAGCAAAGCTATTGGACGCCGGATTCATCAGAGATATAAAACATCCGGACTGGCTAGCAAACCTGGTGATGGTACCAAAGAAGGACAAATCCTGGCGCCTGTGTGTCGATTTTAAAGACCTTAACAAGGCTTGCCCAAAGGATCCCTTCCCCCTCCCCCGCATCGATCAAATTATCGATGCTACCGCAGGACATGATTCATTGTGTTTCCTTGACGCATATTCCGGCTACCATCAAATCAAGATGGCAGAACCAGACCAAGCCGTAACGACATTTATCACACCATACGGCCCATTCTGCTTCAACACGATGCCCTTCAGGCTCAAAAACACCGGCGCAACATATCAGCGCATGATTCAGACATGTCTAGCAAGCCAGATCGGCAAAACATTGGAGGCATATGTAGATGATGTGGTCGTCAAAACAAGACATGTTGAATCTCTAGTAGACGACTTGAGGCTCACATTTGATAACCTCCGAACATACGACATCAAGCTCAACCCGGAAAAATGCGTTTTCGATGTTCCAGCCGGAAAGCTCTTGGGCTTCATTGTATCCGGTAGAGGAATTGAAGCAAATCCAGCCAAGATCCGAGCTCTGTCGCAGCTGGATATCCCAAAGGACCTCAAACAAACACAAAAGTTAACCGGATGCGTGGCGGCTCTAAGACGCTTTATCTCCCTCTTGGGAGAAAAGGCCCTACCCCTTTACCGCCTCCTTCGGCGCACCGAACACTTCAAATGGACGGATGCAGCCACGGCCGGACTCGATGAAATAAAAGCCATACTGGCAACAAACCCAGTCCTGGCCGCGCCAAACATTGGCGAACCAATGCTATTATACATTGCAGCAACACATCAGGTTGTAAGCGCAGTGCTCATCGTCGAACTAGAAGCGGACGGACACAAATTCCCCCTTCAAAAGCCGGTCTATTATGTGTCCACTGTCCTCACTCCCTGAAAATCACGGTACCCGCATTATCAAAAGATTGCGTACGCAGTATTCATGGCGTCCCGGAAGCTACAACACTACTTTCAAGAGTGTTTAACAGTAGCCTCGGAAGTACCACTTAACGATATTATAAACAACCGTGACGCAACGGGCTGGATTGCAAAATGGTCCATTGAGCTCCTCCCGTTCGACATAACTTATAAGCCACGGCGAGCCATCAAGTCGCAAGTCTTGGCCGACTTCGTCGCAGAATGGACGGAGGCCAAACTCCCTAAAGAGTACGGCACATATTCAAATTGGATCATGCATTTCGACGGCTCCAAGATGTTGGCCGGACTGGGGGCTGGCGTCATTTTGACGTCCCACACAGGAGACATAGTTCAATACATACTCCAGATTATGTACACGGACTCCAACAATGCAGCCGAATATGAGGCCCTTTTACATGGTCTCCGGATGGCAGTATCCATGGGCATTCAACGCCTAGAGGTGCGCGGGGACTCAAACCTCGCAATATCCCAAAAAAATGGAGACTTCGATGCCAAGGATCCAAAAATGGCAGCTTACCGCAACGCCGTCCTAAAAATGTCAGCTTGGTTCAAGGGGCTTGAATTTCACCATATAGCCCGGGAAAATAATCAGGCGGCAGATGTCCTGGCACGCATCAGCGCAAAACGCGATGTAGTCCCCCCAACATCTTCTTGGAAAGGCTGTTCAAGCCATCCGTAGTATGGGAAGGGGAGCCGAACAATAACAGCCCAGACCCAACCGCACTGCCCGACACTGAACATTCTGACACAATCGGAGGCTCTGCCAATGAAATAACACCTTCAGCACACGTAATAATGGCCGTCATCGCCCCGTGGACAGAACCATTCCTCACCTACCTTACTAGGCAGGAACTCCCCGAGGACCAAAATGAGGCACGCTGCATAGTGCGGCGATCCAAACCCTACAGAGTCCACGAAGGAGAGCTTTATAAGAAAAGCACTACCAGAGTCCTTCAAAGGTGCATCTCCGAAGAGGAGGGGCGGAACCTCCTGGCTGAAATTCATGTCGGACTCGGCGGTCATCACACTGCAGCTCGGTCCCTTGTAAGCAAGGCCTTCCGTACAGGCTTTTATTGGCCGACGAGCTGGGCAGACGCTCAGGACTTGGTCCAACGATGCACCAGTTGCCAGCTTTTTGCAAACCAAAGCCATATGCCACCCACCACCCTCCAAACTATCCCCATTACTTGGCCCTTCGCGGTCTGGGGGCTTGACATGGTTGGACCCCTTAAAGGCGGAACCCACAAGCAAAAATACTTACTGGTCATGGTGGATAAGTTCACCAAATGGATAGAAGCCAAGCCTGTTAAGACGGCCGAATCCGGACCGGTGATAGACTTTATATCTGGGGTTGTACACCGTTACGGCGTCCCCCATAGCATCATCACTGATAATGGCACGAACTTCATGGCCGACGAGGTAAAACTCTGGTGCAAAAACATGGGCATCAAGCTCGATTATGCTTCTGTCTATCACCCACAAACTAACGTCCAGGTCGAACGTGCAAATGGTCTTATCATGAGCGGCATCAAACCTAGATCAGTGCGGTCCCTCAAGGAATCTAACACGCACTGGGTAGAGGAGCTCGACTCCGTACTCTGGGGGCTGCGGACCACGCCGAATCGCACCACCGGATACACACCATTCTTTATGGTGTACGGCGCAGAGGCAGTTTTGCCTTGCGACATAATTCATGACTCACCTCGAGTGCGCATGTATGAAGAAAGAGAAGCCGAGCTCGATCGGCAGGACAGCTTGGACGCATTGGAGGAGGAGCGTTCCGTGGCAAAAGCCCGTTCCGCATTCTATCAATAGCAGGCTCGAAGATACCAAAGCAGAGAAGTACGGGCCAAAAATTACAACATTGGCGAATTAGTCCTACGACTACCGGACAAGAAAAAGGACAAACTCAAGCCCAAGTGGGAAGGTACCTTCATAATTGACCAAGTCCTGACTGGTGGAGCGTACCGCCTGCGGGATGCATCAGATAACCGACTCGAGCCGAACTCATGGAACGCAGCCCGTCTCCGAAGATTCTACGCCTAGCGCTGGATTCTGTGTTCGTCTCCTTACTTTGTCCATTTTTTATATAATTTCTGTCTTATATTTCTCTTCTTCTATCTCTTTCTCTCTTATAGCCTTTAAAGGCTCATAAAGTGACGCGCTATCTGCGCTCATTAAACCTGGGGGCTTCTTTAAACAGAAGCTTATTCATACGGGCTTCATGCCCAACACATGTGTCACACTTCCGCATGTACCTTTTATTCACCATTATATGCATCGATATGACTTAAGTTTTGGCCAAGCTGGGTTACCTGGCTCTTGTGCTTACCCCTACGTTCCCGATTGTTTGGCTAGGTGGTAAAGGGAGCACCTCTGCGATTGTTACTGCCGGGTCAGCCGGACGTGTACCTCAGACTGGGTGAAGCCGAAAGCTAGCGTTCTTAAGGGAATATTCGGTTGGTGAACTAAAGATGATCTTTTTTTTATTTTTATCTATGCGCCCCCAGATGTTTTTCCTGCGTTTCTTTTCGCAGCATGGACATGCACCTTAGGGCATGCCTCCCAGGGAAAGGAACCCCTAACAGAACTATTCTCCCTAGAAGATGTTTCTTACTAACCATGTAATATAACATAACTAGTCGGGCACTTGTCTGTTAACGCACTAATGACCCCTACGCCTGGTCTCCATGCATTCCCCGGTTCCTATATAACCGCATGGGAATTCGGACACACTCCAGACCGTCAGGTCCCGAGGCTGAAGCGAAAAGGTCGGCCATGACAAATGATCTACAATCCGGCTAGAAGGCATTATAAATGTCAATTAAATTACATAGTCATTTTGACTGATTGTATTCCTCTTCAATACCATCTAATAGGTTGTCTAATTTACAGTCCTGCTGGGAATACTTTGCGACCAACTCTACTTGGCCGTATACTAAGCTTACAAGGATCTCCTTCCCATCGGGCCCTACAGGACCGACCTCGGCCATGTGGTTGGGGTCAGCCTTTGCGTACCACGTCTTCACCATGGCCCAGGCCTCCCTAGCGCCTTCACGGCAGGCTGATATCTTCCACAATCGGAAGCGCCGCCGTGCTCCCTTTAGCTTCTCCGCAAGCTCTCCAAGACCTTTGGGCATGGAGACGGATGGCCACAGGGCCTGGGCGACGCCTTGCATCACCTGCCGAACTCGATCGAGCAGTTGCGAGAGCTCGGGAAGAAGGTCACCCGTAGAACCGGGCATCTCCTCTACAGGACGACCTGTTAGCACACCTACAGACATTGCTCCGTTAGTCGACTTCCCCGCCAAACTTTCTTTCAAAGGTTCGTTCAAGCACTTACTAAATATGCCGCACCGAAGCCGCTGATTCTCCTTCATGGAGTCTGACAGCTGGGCACGAACATCTTTCAACTCGATGCCTAGCTTGGTGTTGGCATCTTGGAGATCGTTCTTCTCCCATCTGACCTTTGTCAGCACCTTCTCACCAGCCTTTAGCTGGCGTAGGAGGTGTTGCCTTTCTGGACTCAATCCGGCGCCATCTGCAATTTCATTTGTCAGATTCGCACCCACGCCGTGCTTCGCAAAATACTTATCTTTCAAAGTGTATATTACCAAAGGGGGTCTCCTTGGTCTCCCCTGCCGCGGCTAGTGCAGTCTCATGTTGGGCTTTGCACTCTTCCAGCTCCTTGGACAGTAGGGAATTCTTTTCTATAAGAACCTGCGTAACAAATGATCCTTAAATCAGTTATTCTAACTGTTTCAAGTCTCGGGGGCTACAGGTATATATATATATATATATAATTACCAAAAATTTCTTACCCGTATGTCTTTTACATATTGCTCCGTGGCTCTGGCTAGACCATTTTGAGCGGCACGGAGGTACGCATCTCCCGATTAAAGGCATCTAACGCCCCTTGGGAGAAACAAGCGTCGCGGAGAATTGTCCGGCGACGCCTGTGGTTCATGGCACTCTCCACCTTAGAGTTGGTGGCAGACAACCCGTCCACATCCTCCGTCGGAGGAGCGTCTGGCGCGCGCCTTGCGTTCGCCTCCGCCTCCGAACCAGGCTTTGGAGCCTGGCTAGTGGAGGCGCGATTGGTAGCCTCTCCGGATATAGTCCGGCGAGGTCTCTTTGTCCTGAAGGTATAACACCTGGGATAAGGGGGCGCGCCATACCTTTGCGCTGACGCCTTGGTCCGGACTGCACTTCTTTTCTGCCCACGGGGCCCCGCGGCCCCTCGTTGGCTTGTCGCCGCAGGTTCGGCCTTCCGCTTTAAAAACCTCCCCTGCAAAGTTCGGTTGCAATAAGGAAACTGAAAACATGAGAGGGCGGGCACCTATTCAGGGTACTAGGGCTTCGATCTCAGTTACCTGGGAGGCCGGGATTAGCCCTGGGTAATCGGCCGTAATGACCACGAAGGCATTGTCCTTGCTCAATGGATGGAACACTCCATCAATCAGCTCCACAGATATGTCCGGATCCTCTTGAGAGGCCGGGTCGAGGGACCATCCTAGGTCCTCGGGTTGTGGAGAAGGGCTGCTTATTTCCTTAACAGCCCGGCGCAGTTCCTACGTTGAAGTCGTCAGACTGAATATTTAACAATGGGAATACAAAATAGATGGGCAAGTAAATACGACCGCTTACCCCGCTTGGCGGATTATGCATAGAGAATCCACCCTATGGGTTGACGCGGAGAAATTCTTCCTCTTCTCCCTTATACAAAGTGGACAAGATCTTTAGTAGAGCGGCAGCTGAATCCGGCCCCTTACGGCCGCAGCGGGTGGCGTCGTCCTCCCCGTTGAAGTCCCACATGGGGTGGCTTCTATACTGAAGCGGTTGCACCCCCCGCATAATGCATTCGGCCATAACCCCGATCATGGTTAGTCCGGAATGGGCTAACAATCTTATTCGGCCCATCAGGTAAATGATGTCCCTGTCACTTTCCCTCTGAGGGCTCCGTGGACGCCAGCTTAGGCGCTTCTTTAAGGGAGCACTGTCGAATTCAGGGAGGCCGATCCGGACAGGATCCGGCAGCGGGACATCTTCTATATAAAACCATTCCGAGGGCCAGTCTTCGGACACCTTCTTTGGGGTTCTGGACAGATATCCGGTCCCGGCGATGCGCCACACTTCGGCTCCGCCCACTTGATACATTTACCCCTCCTTAGAGCGGGGCACAAGACAGAATAACCTCTTCCATAGCCCGAAATGAGCCTTGATACCCAAAAACAGCTCGCAGAGGGCTACGAAGTCCGCGATATGCAATATGGAGGCAGGCGTGAGATTGTGTAGCTGGAGGCCATAGAACTCCAGTAGCCCCCAGAGAAATGGATGGATTGGAAATCTGAGCCCCCTTATTAAATAAGGGACGAGGCACACCCGCTCTCCTTTGGAGGGATTAGGGACACTCTCCGCTTGCTCTCCGCCATTATAGACGGCAAGGCCGGCTCGAACCGGGACCATATAGGCCGGGGGGAGAAATCCCTTGGTCTGGAGCGTCACTAGCTCGCTATGCGGGATGGAGCATCTCTCCCAATATCCAGGCTGAGGGTTGGAAGGGCGAGAGGAGGAGTCGCGACGGCTGGCCATGGTGGAATGGACCTTTGTCGGATGCGCTCTGATGAACACTCGCGAAGGGGGGAGATGTGGTTTGGATCTAAATCCTCGTCCCCTTAAATAGGTCAGCTCATTTACGCGGCTAGGGGTGTGAATGTAAAAAACACTCAGACTTTTCATATTCGTTTGACACATGGGAAGCGGCCATTATTGGGCGTAGAAGCCAAGGAGCGCAACATCTATAAGAAACCGGACTTTATTCAACAGGTACACGGAATTTGGAGGAGAACCCGCCTTGTAATGCCGAAGACAATCTGCGCGCCGGACTCATCGTCATTGAAGCCTAGTTCGGGGGCTATTGAGGGAGTCCTGGATTAGGGGGTGTCTGGATGGCCGGACTCCTGGACTATGAAGATACAAGATTGAAGACTTCGTCCCGTGTCCGGAAGGGACTTTCCTTGGCGTGGAAGGCAAGCTTGCCGATACGGATATGCAGATCTCCTACCATTGTAACCGAGTTTGTGTAACCCTAACCCTCTCCGGTGTCTATATAAACCGGAGGGTTTTAGTCCATAGGACAACATACACAACAACAATCATACCATAGGCTAGCTTCTAGGGTTTAGCCTCTCCGATCTCATGGTAGATCTACTCTTGTACTACCCCTATCATCAATATTAATCAAGCAGGACGTAGGGTTTTACCTCCATCGAGAGGGCCCGAACCTGGGTAAAACTTCGTGTCCCTTGCCTCCTGTTACCATCTGGCCTAGACTCACAGTTCGGGACCCCCTACCCAAGATCCGCCGGTTTTGACACCGACAATAACCATCTTTGGTTAACGAGCTAGTCAAGTAGAGGCATACTAGTGACACTCTGTTTGTCTATGTATTCACACATGTATTATGTTTCTGGTTAATACAATTCTAGCATGAATAATAAACATTTATCATGATATAAGGAAATAAATAATAACTTTATTATTGCCTCTAGGGCATATTTCCTTCACTCCAAACCTTGGAAAAATAACTTCTTTAAGCATTTTAATAGAAGTGTTATGATCAGCACTACTAGTTGGAATAGCTTCTACCCACTTAGTAACGTAATCAACAGCAACTAAAATATGTGTATATCCATTAGAGGCAGGAAAAGGTCCCATATAATCAAAGCCCCAAACATCAAATGGTTCAATAACAAGTGAATAATTCATAGGCATTTCTTGACGTCTACTAATATTACCAATTCTTTGACATTCATCACAAGATAGGACAAACTTACGGGCATCCTGGAAGAGAGTAGGCCAATAAAAACCGGATTGCAATACCTTATGTGTAGTTCTATCTCCCGTGTGGTGTCCTCCATAAGTTTCGGAGTGGCACTTGCGTAGGATTTGTTCCTGTTCATGCTCAGGTACACAACGTCTAATAACACCATCTACTCCTTCTTTATAAAGATGTGGGTCATCCCAAAAGTAATGTCTCAAATCATAGAAGAACTTTTTCTTTTGTTGGTATGTGAAGCTAGGTGGTATAAATTTAGCAACTATGTAATTAGCATAATCAGCATACCAAGGGGTACTACGAGAAGTACTTATGACATTTAATTGTTCATCAGGAAAGCTATCATCAATAGGTAGTGGGTCATCAAGAACATTCTCTAACCTAGATAAGTTGTCTGCAACGGGGTTCTCAGCTCCTTTTCTATCAACAATATGCAAATCAAATTCTTGTAGCAAGAGAACCCATCTAATAAGTCTAGGTTTAGCATCTTTCTTCTCCATAAGATATTTAATAGTAGCATGATCAGTGTGGATAGTTACTTTAGAATCAACAATATAAGGTCTGAACTTATCAAAAGAAAATACAACTGCTAAAAGTTCTTTTTTAGTAGTAGCATAATTTCTTTGAGCATTGTCTAGAGTCTTACTAGCATAATGGATAACATTTAATTTCTTATCAACTCTTTGCCCTAGAACAGCACCTACAGCATAATCGCTAGCATCACACATAATTTCAAAGGGTAAATTCCAATCAGGTGGCTGAACAATAGGTGCAGAGACTAATGCTTTCTTAAGTATTTCAAATGCTTCTACACAATCATCATCAAAGACAAATGGTATATCTTTTTGTAATAAATTAGTCAGAGGCCGAGAAATTTTTGAGAAGTCCTTAATGAACCTCCTATAAAATCCCGCGTGACCAAGGAAACTTCTTATACCTTTGATGTCCTTGGGACATGGCATCTTTTCAATAGCATCAACCTTGGCTTTATCAACTTCAATACCTCTTTCAGAAACTTTATGCCCCAAGACAATACCTTCATTAACCATAAAGTGGCACTTTTCCCAATTCAAGACAAGATTAGTTTCTTCACATCTCTGCAAAACTCGATCAAGATTGCTCAAGCAATCATCAAAAGAAGATCCATAGATGGAAAAGTCATCCATGAAAACCTCACAAATCTTTTCACAAAAGTCAGAGAATATAGCCATCATGCATCTTTGAAAGGTAGCGGTGCATTACATAAACCAAAAGGCATACGTCTATAAGCAAAAGTACCAAAAGGGCATGTAAAAGTAGTCTTTGATTGATCTTTAGCCGACACAGGTATTTGAGAGAAACCAGAATAACCATCTAAAAAGCAGTAATGTGTATGTTTGCATAATCTTTCTAGCATTTGATCGATAAAAGGTAAGGGGTAATGATCTTTCTTAGTAGCCTTATTTAATTTGCATAAATCAATTACCATCCTATAACCTGTAATAATTCTTTGTGGAATCAATTCATCTTTATCATTAGGAACAACAGTACTACCCCCCTTCTTAGGGACACAATGAACAGGACTTACCCACTGACTATCAGCAACAGGATAAATTATACCTGCCTCCAGAAGCTTTAGTATTTCTTTTCTTACCACTTCTTTCATTTTAGGATTTAGACGTCATTGAGGATCACGAACTTGTTTGGCATCTGCTTCCAAATTTATTTTATGTTGACATAGAGTGGGACTAATGCCCTTAAGATCATCAAGAGTATATCCAATAGCAGCATGGTGCTTCTTCAGAGTTTTCAATAATCTTTCTTCTTCATGCTCTGAAAGGTTAGCACTAATAATAACAGGATATATCTTCTTTTCATCAAGATAAGCATATTTAAGATTATCAAGCAACGATTTAAGCTTGAACACGGGATCACTCTTAGGTGGAGGGGGATCCCCTAGGATTTCAATAGGCAAATTATGTTTCAGCATAGGTTCCTGTTTAAAGAATACTTCATCTATTTCCCTTCTTTCATTCATAAACATATCATTCTCATGGTCTAGCAAATATTGTTCTAAAGGATCACTAGGAGGTACGGCAATAGAAGCAAGACCAATAATTTCATCCTTACTAGGCAATTCTTCTTCACATTGTTGTATACTAAATTTAGAGAAATTAAATTCATGAGTCATATCATCCAAGCCAATAGTAACAACATTATTTTTGCAGTCTATCTTAGCATTAACAGTGTTCAAGAAGGGTCTACCAAATATAATGGGACAAAAGCTATCTTGTGGGGAACCAAGAACAAGAAAATCAGCAGGATATTTAGTTTTCTCATACGAGACTTCAACATCTCTAACAATTCCCATTGGTGAAATAGTATCTCTATTAGCAAGTTTAATAGTAACATCAATTTCTTCTAACTCAACAGGTGCAATGTCATGCATAATTTCTTCGTATAAGTCAATAGGTATTACACTAGCACTAGCACTAGCACCCATATCACATAAACCATGATAACAATGATCTCCTATTTTAACAGAAATAACAGGCATGCCTACCATAGGTCTAGGTTTATCTGTATCACGGGGTTTAGCAATTCTAGCAGTTTCATTACAGAAGTAAATAACATGCCCATCTATATTATCAGACAAGAGATCTTTAACAATAGCAACATTAGGTTCTACTTTAACTTGCTCAGGAGGTGTATATGTTTTAATATTGCTTTTACGAACCACAGTTGAAGCTTTAGCATGATCCTTTATCCTAACAGGGAAAGGTGGTTTCTCAACATAAGAAGTAGGAACAATAGGATCATTATAAGTAATAGTCTTCTCTTCAACTTTAATAGGTGCAACTACTTTTACTTCTATGAGAGGATGATATTTAAACCACTTCTCCTTAGGGAGATCAACATAAGTAGCAAAAGATTCACAGAAAGAAGCTACTATCTCAGAATCAAGTCCATATTTAGTGCTACTTACGGAAAATATCGGTATCCATAAAAGATTTAACACAATCAAACTTAGGTGTCATACTTGACTCCTTACCATTGTCGAGGTCCCAATCTTCAGTGCTGCGTTTAATTCTATCCAATAAATCCCATCTAAATCCAATAGTCTTCATCATAAAAGAGCCAGCATAAGAAGTATCGAGCATGGTGCGATTATTTTCAGAAGGCTGAGCATAAAATTTTTGAAGAATTGTTTCTCTTGGGAGCTCATGATTGGGGCATGAATATAACATTGATTTAAGCCTCCCCAAGCTTGAGCGATGCTTTCTCCTTCGCGAGGCCAAAAATTATATATAATTGCGATCACGATGAACAAGATGCATAGGGTAATACTTTTGATGAAATTCCAATTTCAATCTTCTATAATTCCATGATCTCGCATCATCACATAGCCTATACCATATCAATGTGTCTCCCTTCAAAGATAAAGGGAAGACCTTCTTCTTAGCAACATCATCGGGTATACCTGCAAGCTTAAATAATCCACAAACTTCATCCACATATATTAGGTGTTCATCAGGATGCTTTGTTCCATCTCCTGTAAAAGGATTAGCTAGCAGTTTTCTATCATACCCGAAGGATACTCATAAGGAATTTAATTTTCATATTCATTTTCAATAGGTTCAGTAGGTTGAGGAGCTACTCTTTGCTCTACTGGTCGGGGTGAAGATACCCCCAACAAGCCCCTTAGATGATTACTTTCCATAGTAACAAGTGACAGTAAATTTCAGCACACTATATAAATTTTTCCTTACCAAATTCCACCTACCAAAGGCGCTTCACTCCCCGGCAACGGCGCCAGAAAAGAGTCTTGATGACCCACAAGTATAGGGGATCTATCGTAGTCCTTTTGATAAGTAAGAGTGTCGAACCCAACGAGGAGCAGAAGGAAATGATAAGCAGTTTTCAACAAGGTATTCTCTGCAAGTACTGAAATAAGTGGTAACAGATAGTTTTGTGATGAGATAATTTGTAATGAGCAACAAGTAACAAAAGTAAATAAAGTGTAGCAAGGTGGCCCAATCCTTTTTGTAGCAAAGGACAAGCCTGGACAAACTCTTATATAAGGAAAAGCGCTCCCGAGGACACATGGGAATATCGTCAAGCTAGTTTTTATCACGTTCATATGATTCACGTTCGGTACTTTGATAATTTGACATGTGGGTGGACTGGTGCTTGGGTGTTGTTCTTAATTGAACAATCATCCCACTTATGATAAACCTCTATTGCAAGCATCCGCAACTACAACAAAAGTATTAAGGTAAACCTAACCATAGCATGAAACATATGGATCCAAATCAGCCCCTTATGAAGCAACGCATAAACTAGGGTTTAAGCTTCTATCACTCTAGCAACCCATCATCTACTTATTACTTCCCAATGCCTTCCTCTAGGCCCAAATAATGGAGAAGTGTTATGTAGTCTACGTTCACATAACACCACTAGAGGCTAGACAACATACATCTCATCAAAATATCGAACGAATACCAAATCACATGACTACTAATAGCAAGACTTCTCCCTTGTCCTCAGGAACAAACGTAACTACTCACAAAGCATAAACATGTTCATAATCAGAGGGGTATTAATATGCATAAAGGATCTGAACATATGATCTTCCACCAATTAAACCAACTAGCATCAACTACAAGGAGTAATTAACACTACTAGCAACCTACTAGCACCAATCCAGGACTTGGAGACAAGAATTGTATACAAGAGATGAACTAGGGTTTTGAGATGAGATGATGCTGATGAAGATGTTGATGGAGATTGCCCTCTCCCGATGAGAGGAGCGTTGGTGATGACAATAGCGATGATTTCCCCCTCCGGGAGGGAAGTTTCCCCTACAGAACAGCTCTGCCAGAGCTCTAGATTGGATCCGCCAAGGTTCCGCCTCGTGGCGTTGGAGTTTCGTCCCGAAAGGTTCCTCCTTATTTTTTCTCGAAGAAAGACTTCATATAGGAGAAGATGGTCATCGGAGAGCCACCAGGGGGCCCGCGAGGTAGGGGGCGTGCCCTAGGGGGGTGTGCCCCCACCCTCGTGACAAGGGTGTGGGCCCCCTGGTCTTCATCTTTGGCGAGGATTTTTCATTATTTATTATAAGGTATTCCGTGGAGTTTCAGGACTTTTGGAGTTGTGCAGAATAGGTCTCTAATATTTGCTCCTTTTCCAGCCCAGAATTCTAGCTGCCGGCATTCTCCCTCCTTATGTAAACCTTGTAAAATAAGAGAGAATAGCCATACGTATTGTGACATAATGTGAAATAACAGCCCATAATGCAATAAATATCGATATAAAAGCATGATGCAAAATGGACGTATCAAACTACAACAGGCACATCCTCACAAATACCGACAGGTATAGTAGTTGATTTATCAGCCATTTGCAAAGATATTTCAGTAGGTGTCAACTTATTCAAATCAAGTCTATGATATAAAGAGAGAGGTATAACACTAACACTGGCTCCAAGATCACATAAAGCAGTTTTAACATAGTTTCTTTTAATAGAGCATGGTATAGTGGGTACTCCTGGATCTCCAAGTTTCTTTGGTATTCCACCCTTAAAAGTATAATTAGCAAGCACGGTGGAAATTTCAGCTTCCGGTATCTTTCTTTTATTTGTAACAATTTCTTTCATATACTTAGCATAAGGATTCATTTTGAGCATATCAGTTAATAGCATAAGCAAAAGGATAGGTCTAATCATTTCAGCAAAGTGCTCAAAATCCTCATCATCCTTTTTCTTGGATGGTTTGGGAGGAAAAGGCATGGGTTTCTGAACCCAAGGCTCTCTTTCTTTACCATGTTTCCTAGCAACAAAGTCTTTCTTATCATAACGTTGATTCTTTGATTGTGGGTTATCAAGATCAATAGCAGGTTCTATTTCTACATCATTATGATTACTAGGGTGAGCATCATCATGAATGTTATCATTAACATTATCATTAGTTTTAGGTTCATTACCAGATTGTGTTTCAGCATCAGAAATAGAAATATCATTTGGATTCTCAGGTGGTTCAATAATAGGATCACTAGAAGCATGCAAAGTCCTACCATTTTTTCTTTTTCTTCTTTTTAGAAGGACTAGGTGCATCTATATTATTTCTTTGAGAATCTTGCTCAATTCTCTTAGGGTGGCCTTCAGGATACAAAGGTTCCTGAGTCATTTTACCAGTTCTAGTAGCCACTCTAACAACATTATCATTATCCTTACTATTCAATTCATTGAGCAAATCATTTTGAGCTTTAAGTACTTGTTCTACTTGTGTGGTAACCATAGAAGCATGTTTACTAATAAGTTTAAGTTCACCTTTGACATTATCCATATAATCACCCAAGTGTTCAAGCATATTTGAATTGTATTTCAATTGTCTGCCAAAATAAGCATTAAAATCTTCTTGCTTAGCCATAAATCTATCAAACTCATCTAAACATGGGCTAGCAAACTTGGTAAACGAGATTACAGCTTTATCATATCTATAGAGAGAATTTACCTTTACTACCTGTGTCGGGTTATCAAGACCATGAGTTTCTTCAATAGGTAAAGGATTAAGATTATATGTTTCTTCAACAGGCGGTAGATTAATACCATGTATTTCTTCCATAGGAGGTAAATTCGTAACATCTTCAGCTTTAATACCTTTTTCTTTCATAGATTTCTTTGCTTCTTGCATATCTTCAGGACTGAGAAATAGAATACCCCTCTTCTTCGGAGTTGGTTTAGGAATAGGCTCAGGAATTGGCTCCGGAGGTGTCCAATTAATTTCATTTGTCAACATATTGTTCAATAGAATTTCAGCTTCATCCGGTGTTCTTTCCCTAAAAATAGAACCAGCACAACTATCCAGGTAATCTCTAGAGGCATCGGTTAGTCCATTATAAAAGATATCAAGTATTTCATTTTTCTTAAGAGGATGATCATGCCAAGCATTAAGTAATTGGAGAAGCCTCCCCCAAGCTTGTGGGAGACTCTCTTCTTCAATTTGCACAAAATTATATATATCCCTTAAAGCAGCTTGTTTCTTATGAGCAGGGAAATATTTAGCAGAGAAGTAATAAATCATATCCTAGGGACTACGCACACAACCAGGATCAAGAGAATTAAATAATATCTTAGCATCACCCTTTAATGAGAATGGTAATATTTTAAGGATATAAAAGTAACGAGTTCTCTCATCTTTAGTGAATAGGGTGGCTATATCATTTAATTTAGTAAGATGTGCCACAACAGTTTCAGATTCATAGACATGGAAAGGATCAGATTCGACCAAAGTAATTATATCAGGATCAACAGAGAATTCATAATCCTTATCAGTAACACAGATAGGTGAAGTAGAAAAAGCAGGGTCGGGCTTCATTATAGCATTTAGAGATTGCTTATTTCATTTAGCTAATAACCTCTTAAGTTCATTTCTATCTTTGCAAGCTAAAATAGCTAAAGAAGCTTCTTGATCAAAAACATAACCCTCAGGAATAACAAGTGATTCTTCATCATCACTTTCATTAGTATTATCAGATTCAATATTTTCAATCTATCTAGCCCTAGCAAGTTGTTCATCAAGAAATTTACCAAGTGGCACAGTAGTATCAAGCATAGAAGTAGTTTCATCATAATTATCATGCATAGCATAAGTGGCATCATCAATAACATGCGACATATCAGAACGAATATCAGAAGCAGGTATAGGTGTCGCAAGCTTACTCAAAACAGAAGGTGAATCAAGTGCAGAGCTAGATGGCAGTTCCTTACCTCCCCTCGTAGTTGAGGGATAAATCTTGGTTCTTGGATCTTTCAAGTTCTTCATCATGATAAGCAAATATAAATCCCAAGTGACTCAAAGAATAGAGCTATGCTCCCCGGAAACGGCGCCAGAAAATGGTCTTGATAACCCACAAGTATAGGGGATCGCAACAGTTTTCGAGGGTAGAGTATTCAACCCAAATTTATTGATTCGACACAAGGGGAGCCAAAGAATATTCTCAAGTATTAGCAGCTGAGTTGTTGATTCAACCACACCTGGAAACTTAATATCTGCAGCAAAGAGTATAGTAGCAAAGTAGTATGATAGTAGTGGTAACGGTAGCAAAAGGTAAAAGTAGTAAAAGTAGTGTTCTTGGTATTTTGTAGTGATGATAGCAATAGCAACAGAAAAGTAAATAAGCGAAGAACAATATATGGAAAGCTCGTAGGCAATGGATCGATGATGGAGAATTATGCCGGATGCGGTCCATCATGTAACAGTCATAACCTAGGGTGACACAGAACTAGCTCCAGTTTATTGATATAACTACTCCCTCATTCCCTCTATATAGGGCCTAATGCATTTTTCGAGGCTAACTTTGACCAAATAGTTAGAGCAATAATATATGACATGCAACTTACACAAAGCACATCATCAAATTCGTATGTGAAAGGAGCTTTCAATGATATAATTTTTACATTATGCATGTCATTTAGTATTAATTTTATCAATAGTCAAAGACGGTCTTGAAAAATGCATTAGGCCCTATATAGATGGAAGGAGGGAGTAGTACAAATGCCCGTGCGTTGCACCGGGCGAAAAATGAAATATAACCTATTCCACATCCCATTGTGCAACATTTTTATTGCATTTTTTGCAAACGTTATAAATAGGATTCCACTAAGTATTTCTTTTTGTACGATGAAGGGGATCCCGAAATATGGTGAATCTAGAAAGTGGGGGAGGTGGTAAATATGGGTAGGATGAAGTTGGTGAGGTGGTCGCGCTGCCTTTTGGTGAACTCCAAGGCGACCTCGTTAGACCAAGTGTGCGGCAATGTGGTATAGCATGGAACCATTTACTATGTGTAATGCTAACAAAATTATTATATACAACAACAAGAATATACAAAACTTATTTTTTTATGTTAAGAGCGAGCTCAAATCAAAGAAAATTAAATGTCCAAGTTTCTTTACCTCCTTTAAATTGCAACAGTTAAAGCAAAATCTCAAATTACTAATCTCATAATACAAATGACTCTGCTGGTGGTATGATATGATAATGAACAGACTGAACTAATGAAAGTGTAAGCAGGAGCTGAATCATACCTTTAAATACCTGAAAGCATCCTCAAAATATTTTCACCTCACAATAATAAATATAGTTATATACAGATTAATAACAAAAATGACCAGGAAGCTAAGCTACTTTTTTTAGTATGATGAAAATATGACATGTTCTGACAGGAACCCCTTTATGGCCTGCATAGAGAAAATCAATAACAAACTTAGTGATAAATAGACCAGTAATAACAAAATTGATCCAGAAACTAAAAAATTAGTACAATGAAAATATGGCATTTCTTTTCAGAGAAAAGAATTTGCAACTCTAAAGAGGCAAAGTAATATGTAAATGTCAGTAAGAGATCGGAAAAAAGCAGTATTGAGCATTGACCTATGCAAATATGTAAAATGGCAGTCAGATCGGTCTGCATGTACCATATAGTAGTCCATCACTATGACTATATTTAGAAAGAGGGAACATGTCATGCCAGTCTACCCAAAATTATGGATGCTTCATGATATCCAATTTTTTTAAGCTACAATAATTTATAAGGAAGTGCTTCTCTGGTACATCTTCTGTAACGATAGCCATGTAGAAGCTAACCTTGATGTATAAAATTTGCGTTGGAGAGCGTTGGTGCCATCAAATTTACATTGGAGCGTTGTAGTCCTTCGTTTCAAATTTCAACACCGAAAGATCCTTTTGTCCAGCGTGCGGATTCTACCATTGCTGAAGCCATGGAGGGCGCTATCTTTGGACCTCCTGGCCCAAGTAGTACTCGATATCATGCTCATGCAGGGATCGGCAGCATGCCAGCCTGTAGGCTTGTGGAGGGAGGAACAGGATGACCACCAACTGCAGCATCAGCAGGCGAGATGGAGGCGCTCGCTAGAAGAGGAGTGGTGGAAGCGCAGGGTCCTACGGCTAACCGGACAGGCTCTAGGCCACGCGCGACGGCTGTACGTGCAAGGACATCAGGATGAAAACCATGAACTGCGAGGGTGAGCAAACCATGGAGAAGAGCGACGGTGTGCACATCTTGTTATCATGAAGCCACCGGAGACGCTCCACTCAATCTAGTCGACGGTGATCTTGGAAGCCGGGCCTTGCTTAGAGTGAGATAACAGGAGGTTAGGAGCAGGCGAAGAGGCATCCAGGGCCGGAAGAGGTAGCCTACAACTAACGGCGGGGGACGGGGCCACCCAGTGCCCGAACCCATGGCTTCAAGCCCGGCAAACATGGTTGCATCTGGCAATGGAGAACTCCTCCCTACGGCCACACGCGCCGTCCGCATCAGCCCCTCCTTAGCACCAACGATGCGCTCGATACTGGCCTCCTGCACATATACAGCGGCGAGAAGCCCTAAATCCCAGAAGCAGGGAAACTTGAGAGAGGAGATATGGTTCGATGTAAAAAGTGGTGATATTTGGTTAGGTAGTAGGCTTTGATATATATACAGGATGTGTGATTAACTCTAACTTAATCTCGGATTGATTATTTGCTTCGTCTTTCAACCGTACGAAGGCTGGATTGAAGCCTGGCGTTCCCCGGTTCGAATCCTTTAAGAGAGGCTGAATAGATCAGGTTGAAGCCCAGCCAGTTGTCAACGCACTGGGAGCAGGCCTAGGTGGGCGCTGTGAACGTTAACATGGCCCAAGCGGGAGTCCCAAGCGGGAGTCTGGAAGCGTTTCTTCAGCTAAACGTTTTTGTACAGTTTTAGTACCACCTCAAATATGTTTTAAATTCAAACTGAAAGCGTAAAATCATGAGAGGAAGCGTATTGTGACGGTGAACCCACGGAGTCAATCCGTGCTTTATTATTAGGGAAAGATGTAGGCATGTATTCCGAATATAGTCATACGTGCTTATGGAAAAGAACTTGCATGGCATCTTTTGTCCTACCCTCCCATGGCAGCGGGGTCCTTACGGAAACTAAGGGATATTAAGGCCTCCTTTTAATAGAGTACCGGAACAAAGCATTATCACATAGTGAATACATGAACTCCTCAAACTACAGTCATCACCGGTAAGTATCCCGATTATTGTCACTCCAGGGTTAACGGATCATAACACATGATAGGTCAGTATAGACTTGCAAGATAGGATCAAGAACACTCATATATTGGTGAAAACATAATAGGTTCAGATCTGAAATCATGGCACTCGGGCCCTAGTGACAAGCATTAAGCATAGTAAAGTCATAGCAACATCAATCTCAGAACATAGTGGATACTAGGGATCAAACCCTAACAAAACTAACTCGATTACATGATAGATCCCATCCAACCCATCACCGTCCAGCAAGCCTATGATGGAATTACTCACGCACGGCGGTGAGCATCATGAAATTGGTGATGGAGGATGGAGGATGGTTGATGATGACGATGGCGACGGATTCCCCTCTCCGGAGCCCCGAACGGACTCCAGATCAGCCCTCCCGAGAGGTTTTAGGGCTTGGCGGCGGCTCCCTATCATAAAACACGATGAATCCTTCTCTCTAATTTTTTTCTCCCTGAAACACAATATATGGAGTTGGAGTTGGAGTCGGAGAGGCATCAGGGGGCCCACGAGGTAGGGGGCGCGCCCTAGGGGGGCAGGCGCGCCTCCCACCCTCGTGGACAGGTGGTGGGCCCCTGGCCTTCATCTTTTGCAGGTATTTTTCATATTTTCCAAAAAGTTGCTCCGTGAAGTTTCAGGTCATTCCAAGAACATTTGTTTCTGCACATAAATAACACCATGGTAATTCTGCTGAAAACAACGTCAGTCCGGGTTAGTTCCATTCAAATCATGCAAGTTAGAGTCCAAAACAAGGGCAAAAGTGTTTGGAAAAGTAGATACGACGGAGACGTATCAGAGGTATATTTGTTTTTTCATCGTTTTTCATTTATCCTTGTAGAAGTTTTGTTTTGCAATTATAATAACTATTTTTGGAGGGTTTTCCTGACCATGTTCTGGGTTTTGTTTGTTCTATGCAGGGATCTGCAAACCATTCTTCTAGGTAGAACTCGAAACGACCCACCGAGCGGCAGACGCGTCGCGTTCATATCGACGGGGTGGCAGAGGATGATGAGGCAAGTATCGAGCAACCAGTGTGGGTGCATGATACGTCTCCAACATATCTATAATTTTTGATTGCTCCATGCTATATTATCTACTGTTTTGGACTATTTGGGCTTTATTTTCCACTTTTATATTATTTTTGGGACTAACCTATTAACCGGAGGCCCAGCCCAGAATTGTTGTTTTCTTTGCCTATTTCAGTGTTTCGGAGAAACAGAATATCAAATGGAGTCCAAACGGAATGAACCCTTCGGAAACGTCACGAGGCGGCCACTTAAGCCACGAGGCGACCACGAGGGTGGAGGGCGCCCCCCTAGGGCGCGCCCCCCTGCCTCGTGGGCCCCTCGAAGCTCCACCAACGTACTTCTTCCTCCTATATATACCTACGTTCCCCCAAACAATCGGGGACGGAGCCAAAAAACCTAATTCCACCGCCGTAAATTTCTGTATCCACGAGATCCCATCTTGGGGCCTATTCCGGAGCTCTGTCGGAGGGGGCATCGATCACGGAGGGCTTCTACATCATCATCCAAGCCCCTCTGATGAAGTGTGAGTAGTTTATTTCAGACCTACGGGTCCATAGTTAGTAGCTAGATGTCTTCTTCTCTCTTTTTGGATCTCAATACAATGTTCTCCCCCTCTCTTGTGGAGATCTATTCGATGTAATCTTCTTTTTGCGATGTGTTTGTTGAGACTGATGAATTGTGGGTTTATGATCAAGTCTATCTATGAATAATATTTGAATCTTCTATGAATTCTTTTATGTATGATTTGTTATCTTTGCAAGTCTCTTTGAATTATCAGTTTGGTTTGGCCTACTAGATTGGTTGTTCTTGCCACGGGAGAAGTGCTTAGCTTTGTGTCCGATCTTGCGGTGTCCTTTCCCAGTGACAGAAGGGGTAGCAAGGCACGTATTGTATCGTTGCCATCGAGGATAACAAGATGGGGTTTTTATCATTTTGCATGAAACTATCCCTCTACATCATGTCATCTTGCTTAAGGCGTTACCCTGTTTTTAACTTACACTACAAAAAAGACACATCCGTGACATTTTGGGTCGAACGAAAAAAAATTATGTCATACATATGACACTTCTATGATGATAATTGTGACAAAACCCGGTATCATCATAGATGTGGTGGGCTCCTACTTCTATGACAAAAAGTCATGACAGAGAATGGGCTTTTCGTCCTGGGAGGGCCGGAGATGTAGCTGCATGACATTCTTTGGGCCGTCCATGACGGAAAAAACCATGGTAGAAGCGAGGGCGAGGAAAATTTTGGGGAGTTCCTGGTTACAGTGGGAGGTCGGGGCCGAGTGATGCGCGCTTCTCTCGTACACGTACGCGCGTGTGTGCGAGGCGTTGGCTCTAACTGAACCCGAGCGAGGCGTTGGGCTCTAACTAAACCCGAGCGATTGCACTGCAGGCTACGCGTTACTGAACCCGAGCGATCGACCGATGGCTGTTAACTGAACTCGGTCGAGCGATTCCTTCGCTACTGCTGCTAACTGAAGCCGATCGATGCTGGCTCTGGATGAACAGTGAGCGTTGCAGGGGGGTGGATGAACAGGACCCCGTGGTGTTGCCTCTGGATGAACAGGACCCCGATCGATTGGGCTGGTTGGGGCTGGATGAACAGGACCCCGTGGAGGGCTGGATGAACAGGACCACCCCGTGGAGGGCTGGATGAACAGTAGACGGTGGAGGGCAGGATGAACAGTAGCCCGTGGAGGGGTGGTTGAACAGGAGCCCGTGGAGAGGGCTGGTTCAACAGTAGCCGGTGGAGTAGCGCGCGGTGGAGGCTGGATGAACAGGAGCCCGTGGATGAACAGTCGCAGGTGGAGGCCGGAGGAGGTCGACGGTGGATGAACAGTAGCTCGTGGAGGCTGAAGGGGGTCGACGGTGGAGATGAATAGTATCCCATGGAGTCCCGTTTTGCGGTACGCCACACCCCTCCCGATGAACAGGACCCCCATTTCGACCGTAGCGCTCCAACACAAGTCTGTTTCCTCCGTTTTGCAGTACGCCACACCCCTCCCGATGAACAGGACCCCCGTTTCGACCGTAGGAGGTCCGTTTCCTCCGTTTTGCGGTACGCCAGACCCCTCCCGATCAACAGGACCCCGCTTCGAACGTAGGAGGTCCCTTTCCTCCGTTGTGCGGTACGCCAGGCCTCGTTTCCATCGCCTGTTCCGTCCAAGCCCTCCCGATGAACATGACCACGCATTCTGTTTCGACCCAGCCGGTTGGCTCCCACGCGTTCCGTTGCCTCCCGATGAACACGACGCGTTCTGTTGCCTCCCCATGAACAAGACGCATTCCGTTACCTCCCCATGAACACGACGCATTCTGTTGCCTCCCCATGAACATGACGACGACGCTGTTTCTCCATTCCGACCCAGCCATGTACATGAGCCCTGGCCGTACGTATGCGCGAGTAGGCGTTCGAGACCCGCCCGTATGTACACATACGTGGTCGTATTTTCTTTCTTGCACCCTGTCCGCTATACGTACGTGTACATGCTACATGCACGCCTCCACTACGACACGTGTGCGCCTCTACATCGACTAGTATGTACGTACACGTTCGCGACCAGAATGACAACGCTACGTACGCTTCGACCAGGTGGGTCCCGACTATCAGGCACTTCCTTGCCTACGAAGATGTAGCTGGTGGGTCCCAGCAGTCAGGGGGCGAATCATTTTTTTTGCCCAGACACACTTCCTTGCGTGCAAAGATGTAGCTGGTGGGTCCCAGCAGTCATGGGGAAATGTTTTTTTCGTGAAATACAGTCGCCCATCCGGTGGGTCCCAGCTGTCAGGTGGAGGAATCATTATTTTCTGCATAATAAGGAGGCACTTCCTTGCTGCAGCCGTGGACCCAGCTGTCAGCCTTTCCACGTGCAGTCCACGTCCGATGGAAGTCGTTCCTTGACCACGTTGACCACGGTGGACGACGGCGAGGCCTAGGAAGGGGACGCCACAGAGGCAGGGAAGACTCGACAGTTGTTTCCCACACGGAGGGGAGTACGACTGTACGAGGGTTTACTGGTTCGTCCGCCGTCGCCGGAGAATAACAGCATGTGTGGGTGAGTAGAGGGATGGCTAGGCCAGCGATGGGAGTATGGTCGGGCGGTGAGGCCTGCGTGGCAGCACAGCCGGCCGCGAGGAGGAGGGAGCAGGCAGTCCCGCCGGCGCTTGTTTGAGCGGCTGGAGCAGGAAGAGCAGAGATTGAATAAGCACGACGGCCGTTGGATGGACATCCAACAATCAGTGCTTGTGCGTCAATCTTTTTTTAGGAAAGCCTCAAATCTGTGGAAAATAGCATACAACCCATCTGCCGTTATTTCTAATAATTTACAGCCCATTTGCTAATTCATAAGGTTTTTTTGGAGCCCATATTATTTTTGTTAGCATTACAGCCCATATTGTGGCAACGGTTAAAAAATTATACGAAATTTTGCATATTTCGGTGTGGTCCGAATTGTTTTTAATCCCGAAATTTCGACTCACATTCAAACTGATTTTAAAGATAAATGTATATCAATATAAAATCCAACAAATTCTCCATGCATAAAAATTAATGTAATTTAAAATCTTGAAATAAAAAAAAAGATATTTGAAACTAATTGCCGGTTTGATGTGTTTTTAAAATGTACAACCCATTTCTCATTACTGATGGGCCATTTTCTCGGCCAGCCGAATGAAAGCTCTCCTCGTCTTGAAAGATTTGCAGCCCAACAGGCCTGACAAAGCGACTTACTTGGCAAATCACAAAAAAACTGGGCTGTGGCCGTGGACCCAGCTGTCAGCCTCTCCACGTACAGTACTCTTCCGATGGAAGTCGTTCCTTGACCACGTTGACCACGCCGCGCAGAGAGCACCACAGCGGTGGACGACGGCGAGGCCTAGGAAGGGGACGACGCGGCAGTGGAAGCCCGCGCGGAGAGGACTGCGAGGGTTCGCTGGTTCGGCTGCGGTGTGAGGCTGCCGTCGCCGTAGGGCCTGGCCAGCAGTGGGAATAGTAGGGGGCGGTGAGGCCTCTGCGGCAGCAAAGCCGGCCACGGGAGGCAGGAGCATGCGGCACGACCGGCGCTGCTTTGGGCGGCTGGAGCAAGAAGACCAGAGGTTGAAGAAGCACTACGGCCGTTGGATGGACATCGTACGGTCACTGGAGCTAGAATCGTTCATATTGACTAAGGTGACAAAGCCCTTCGTCCCCGTCAACTTAGTAGGCCCACAAGTCAGCCTCCCAGCAAGGTGGGTCCCAGCTAGCCGGGGGAGTATTCATTTTTTTGTGCGTAATAAGGAGGCACTTCCGGTGGGTCCGAGCTGACAGCGAGGGCGGACGTTTTTTTCGTGAAATACGGTGGCCCGTCCGGTGGGTCCCAGCAGTCAGGGGGAAACGATTTTTTTTGCAAAATACTGGTAGCCCGTCCGGTGGGTCCCAGCTGTCAGGTAGAGGAATAATTATTTTGCATGTAATAAGGAGGCACTTCCTTGCTGCGGTCGTGGACCCAGCTCTCAGCCTCTCCACGTACAGTCCATGTCCGATGGAAGCCGTTCCTTGACCACGTTGACCACACCGCGCCGAGAGCACTAGGGCGGTGGACGACGACGAGGCCTAGGAAGGGGACGACGCGGAGCCGGGGAAGACACGGCAGTGGGTGCCCACGCGTAGAGGTGTGCGAGGGTTCACTGGTTCGCTGTGGTGTGAGGCTGCCGTCACCGCAGAATAACAGGGGGTGTGGGTGAGTAGAGGGATGGCCTGGCCAGCGGTGGGAATAGTAGGGGCGGTGAGGCCTCCGCCGCATCGCAGCCGGCCACGGGAGGCAGGAGCACGAGGCACGACCGGCGCTGGTTTGGGTGGCTGGAGCAAGAAGACCAGAGGTTGAAGAAGCACTACGGCCGTTGGATGGACATCGTACGGTCACTTGAGCTAGAATCGTGCATATTGACTAAGTTGACAAAGCCCTCCGTCCCCGTCAACTTAGTAGGCCCACAAGTCAGCCTGCCACTAAGGTGGGTCCCAGCTAGTAGAGGGGTATTCATTTTTTTTGTGCGTAATAAGGAGGCACATCCGGTGGGTCCGAGCTGACAGCAGGGGAAACGTTTTTTTCGTGAAATACGATGGCCCGTCGGGTGGGTCCCACCAGTCAGGGGCAAACGTTTTTTCGCGATATACTAGTGGGCGTCCGGTGGGTCCCTGCTGTGAGGTGGAGGAATAATTATTTTACGCATAATAAGGAGGCACTTCCTTGCGGCTGCCGTGGACCCAGCTGTCAGCCTCTCCACGTACAGTATTCTTTCGATGGAATTCGGTCGTTTGCCACATTGACCACGCCACGCCGATAGCACCACGGCAGTGGACGACGGCGAGGCCTAGGAAGGGACGATGCGGAGCCGGGGAAGACGTGGCAGTGGATGCCCATGCGGAGAGGAGTATGAGGGTTCACTGGTTCGGCTGCGCTGCCGTCGCCGCAGAATAATAGGGTGTGTGTGTGAGTGGAGTGGAGGGATGGCCTGGCCAGCGGTGGGAGTAGAATGGGGGCGGTGAGGCCTCCGCGGTAGCACAGCCGGCCACGGGAGGCAGGAGCAGGCGGCACGACCGGCGCTGCTTTGGGCGGTTGGAGCAAGAAGACCAGAGGTGTAAGAAGCACTACGGCCGTTGGATGGACATCGTACGATCAGTTGAGCTAGAATCGTGCATATTGATTAAGTTGACAAAGCCCTTCGTCCCGTCAACTTAGTAGGCCCACTAAACTGGGTCCCAGGTAGCAGGGGAGTATTCATTTTTTTGTGCGTAATAAGGAGGCACTTCCTTGCGTGTGAAGATATAGCTGGTGGGTCCGAGCTGTCAGCGGCGGTAACATTTTTTTGCGAAATACAGAGGCCGTTTCGGTGGGTCCTAGATGTCAGGTGGAGGAAATCATTATTTTGTGCGTAATAAGGAGGCATTTCCTTGCGTGCGGCCGTGGACCCAGCTGTCAGCCTCTCCACGTACAGTCCACTTCAGATGCATGTCGGTCGTTGACCACGCCACGCCGAGAACACGAGGGCAGTGGACGACGACGAGGCCTAGAAAGGGAACGACACGGAGGCAGGGAAGACTCAGCCGTTGTTTTTGTTTCCCACGCGAAGGGGAGTATGACTGTACGAGGATTTACTGGTTCGTCTGCCGTCGCCGGAGAATAACAGCAGGTGTGGGTGAGTAGAGGGATGGCCAGGCCAACGATGGGAGTACGATGGGGCGGTGAGGCCTGCACGGCAGCACAGCCGACCGCGGGGAGGAGGGAGCAGGCAGTCCCGCCGGCGCTTGTTTGAGCGGCTGGAGCAGGAAGAGCAGAGATTGAAGAAGCACGACGGCCGTTGGATGGACATCCAACAGTATACAGGCCATCTGTGGAAAGTCTCAAATCTTCGGAAAACAGCATGCAGCCCATCTGCCATTATTTCAAATAATTTACAGCCCATTTGCTAATTTTTAAGAGTTTTTTTGAAGCCCATATTCTTTATGTTAGCATTACAGCCCATATTGTGACCACGGTTAAAAAATTATACGAAATTTTGCATATGTCGGGGCGGTCTGAACTGTTTTTAATCCCGAAATTTTGTGTCACATTCAGACTGATTTTAAAAATAAATGTATATCAATATAAAATACAATAAATTGTCCACGCATAAAAATCAATGCAATTTAAAATCTCAAAATGAAAAAAAAGATATTTGAAAATAATTGCCGGTTTGACGTGTTTTAAAAATGTACAACCCATTTCTCATTACTGATAGACCATTTTCTCGGCCAGCCGAATGAAGCTCTCCATGTCTTGAAAGATTTACAGCCCAGCAGGCCTGATAAAGCGACTTACTTGACAAATCACAAAAAACTGGGCTAGCCAATTTCAGAAAGAAAAAAAACTACTGGGCTGGTCTGTGCTAAACATAAAAGAAAAGGTTGTCTAAACAGACCAGAGTGTCCCGCACAGCCCAGTTGACACCCTGCTTCCGTCTCAAAAAAATAGATAAATGCCACTCCAATTATGGCGATTCATAAAAATGCCACTATAATTTCCAAACTTTGAAAAATGCCACTGCAATTTTTGCAAACTTTGAAAAATGCCACTGCAGTTTGCAAACTTTGAAAAACGCCACTCCAGACTTCGAAAAATGCCACTAGAAATGGCATGAAATGACATTTTTCAAAGTTTGGAAATTGCAGTGGAATTTTTTGGACACACCAGATTTGGAGTGGTATTTATCATATTAACCCAAAACAAAAATAACTGGGCGAGCTGTTGGGTCCCTGGTGTCAGCCGCTCAGTGTGCAATTATCTCGTTTATTGACTATGTTGACAATGGCATGGGACCCAGATGTCAGAAATCCACTAGGAGGAGCCATTTTTTATTGGCTTGAAATAAGGAGGCACTTGCTTGCGTATTGCCATGACCTTGGCGGGTCCCTGCTGTCATCCTCTCTACGTACAGTACCAGTTAGTCGTGGTTCAAAACTGATCGGCACGCCAATAAAAAATAAAGGTTGATAACTAATGCAGCACCTCGGGCCAACGCGGCCAGATCACATTTTGCACGAGAAATTACACACCATGTTTCGTTGACATGTGGTCCCATTCCAACATATCAGTGAGACGACGGCGAGTAGTAGGAGTATTTCCGAATGGACGTGTAGGCCGGGGCGCCTCTTCATGAACCGTGGCAAACTCGCAACCGTCCACCGACTCTTCGCCTTTCCCTCTCGATTTGGAACTGTTGTCGCACGCTCTTCCTCTTCCTCCTCCATTTGCCTTCAGCCCTTCACCCTTTCTTCTGCCATTGTTCGATCATCTTCTCCATGAAGGGAACAGGCCGGAAATGACCCCGTTATTCTTGCCCCGATCTGAAAGATGACGTGGTGGAGGAACTCATTGATCGGTGCGACGTCATCACCTCGGCTAGCATGGCAGGTTCGTTCAAGCCCATTCTCGACTCAACTAATAACATCATTACAAAGAACCCAAGAGTTAAGGAGCGGTTTGATCTCCCCTATCTTCTTCGCCGTGACCCTGATGACTGGCGCCGGTACGACGGAGGCCTCGCCCTATGCAAGTTGATGCCGCTTGATAATGATACGTATGATGTTAAGATGCCATCGCTTGAGGGCAAGGCTTGGGCAGGCGCAAATGGAGATTGGGTTGTTTACATTGGGTCCAACTGCGAGTGGGAACTTGTGAATGTGTACACTCGTCACCGGGTTGCACTTCCAGAAATCTCAGCACATTGCCCAGAGGTTGAGCACACCGGTAATGTACGCGCGTTCAAATACGATCATGGTGACTGTCTTCTATGGAAGATAGCAATTTGTCGAGTTCCCAGCCGCTCTTGGAATTACAACAACTATGAAATTGTTGCTATCTTCGACAAGCTTGTTGCCATCCTTAGTGGTTTGACTCGATGGACATTGCTCAAAAATTAGTTTATGTGCACGAATGAGTACTGTGATGCAATTCAATACGAGGGCCTTGTGTTTGCTGCCACCACTTGTGGCACTCTTTTTGCATGGTATCCTTTCGGTATGTTTGTCTTCCACCATAATTATAATTGTTTCATCCACATGCATGCGGGTTAGCAAGTTTCCCTTTACTAATTAACCTTCTTCTTGTGTTTCCAAGGTCCTGTGAACATCCCATCACCTATACTTGAAAAAAATTATAACCAAGGGGGAGATGCCGATGGTGATGATCACGAGCAGCGCCCATATACTCTTTAGCGCCTGGCAACTAATTCCGATGGATCACCTCTTCTTGTGTATATACAGCCCACTGATGATGTTACTGCTAAGGAAGCAGGTGTCTCCCATGGTCGCACTCTCCGGACCTATTCCAACACCCGTTGCATAGTATTCGGGATGGATACTAGTGTGCTAGCGCCAACTCCTTCTCCCTGGCACAAAATTGATAGTCTTGGACAAAACTCGCTCTTCCTTGGACAAAACTATCCGATGATGGTGAAAGGCGATCCAACTGCTGTTGACACATTTATGAGAAGCAACTATGTCTATACCTTGGACATTTGGGTGGTTCCCTACCCTGGTACTGATATAGTAGGTTGCTTCATCCTGGATGATTAGTCCTACGTTGGTCTCCAGATCGACAACGGATGGCCCGTCCCAGAGAATCACTTGTGGTTCAAAGCAAGTGTTTCCAACGCCGCGGAATGGTTGAGTTGAAGTTCATTTCATGGCTTGTTATTTGTTGTGCGGTGAAAACTTTAGTATTTATAATGTATCCTCGTTGTCGATGTGGGTTGATGACCTGTTGTATGTAATAAAATGATATGCCTATGATAAACTTACTAAATTTATGAATGACTTTCGAGTCGCTTCTCTGAGTGAGTGGTGCGACGAGGCAAAAAAATATTTTCTGAATACATAATTGTACGTGCATTGCAACAGGTTATCGGATGAGGCCAATCAACAATAATAGTACACTATTTGTACTAGCTTCACATGCTTCGCGCGTCGGGCGGGTGTTTTTACTGTAGCCATACGTTAATGTGTTCGCTGTACGTAACCAGCACCTCGAATCCTCGTAACTAGTACTATATAGTAGGAGTAAGTAGTAGGACTAGTAGGGTGGCATGGGCCAGAACAAGCATTCACGTCCAGGAGTACGGCACATGCCACCACCACGACATCCATCTGACACCATATTATTTCTTGGAGTCCGTGCTAGATCAATCTCTTCAACCTCGTCGTTTCTCTAACTTTAGCCATCGCGCGGTGGGCGAGGTGGGGGTTTGCCGATAGTCGGTTTCCTTAACTGCGGTCCCACTTGTAAGGCCAACAGCAATGCACGACCCCAAACGGACCTCCGTTTTGCACGAACTCCAATGATAATTTTGACTAGAAAAGCAAGACCAAAGAAAACAAGAACCATAAGAATAAATTTTACTACTCCTGTAAGTTGGATTAGTGCCTTCTCGATGCATTCATTGTTGATCTGCGGAGGCTCGATCTTGCGTGCTTCTTTCTTCTTTGAGTGTAAAGAAGTAGACGTTGCTTCCTCGCATCTACTCTCATGTCTAGCCTTTATTCTAGTAGGAGTATCAACAAGTGCACTAACCTCCTTTTGCCGACACGTGGGACATCCAGCATTCAGGTCGTGTCATGAAAGAAAATAGATGGTAGTTGAAGCCACGAGATGTGCATCTTGGGTTAAATTGTAAATAGAATCTTACTACTCTTGAGTAACTCCAAAAGCGGCCACCGAAGATCTTTATTGGATTTGTTTTTCATCACCAGCACGTTGAGGTGAAAGATGTGCAGGTTCAGTGGGTCCTCTTGCGTTTCCACTGACATGTGGGGCCGCATGTGAGCAAACAGACGATGGGCTCCGCGCGTCCGCTGGCTGGCTGAGAAGAGAGATAGAGGAGAGCTGAGCATGGACTGCAGGAAATTTGTTCTACGTACCTCGATATAGACTCGATATACTGGGGTGGCGTGGGCCATAACTAGCATTCACGTCTAGCAGTACGGCACACGCCACCCACACAAGTCCCATCCAACACCAATTTTCTTGGAGTCCATGCTACAACCATCTCTTCTCCCTCCTGTTTTCTCAGCCATCGCGCAGTGGGCGGGGTGGGGGTCTGCCGATAGTCGGTTTTCTCAACTGCGGTCCCACTTGTAAGTGAAAATGCAACACCGCATGCATTCCCGCTTGAGCGGCGTGCCGGACCAACCGTGTGGGGGTGCGACGCGAACACGCCAGGCTTTTCCTTTTGAACTCGTAACTTGTAAAATTTGGTTCTGCTCCATGGCGCGACCGATAGATAGAAAATAACGATTTTGGCTAGAGTAATGAGAAGTTTGGTTCTGGCACCGTTCATGCAGGGAGTACGTACGAAAATTATGAAGTTGATGCGAAAGGTAAGATAATTACTGTAGTATCATATACTACTACATGGATTTGACGGAAAGATAAAATACATACGGATCCATCAACGTTCAACGACATCCTCACGCCCTAGTGCGCCGGGTCACCAACCGACGTGTGAGGAGCAGCGGCGTTCGCGGCGAGCTCAACGTGCTTCTGGACAGTGCCATCCAAGGTTGCCCTGCGCTCCAAGAAGGCCAGCGTCCTATCGTCCTCCTCTTGCATGTAGTAGTCCTTGTGGACGATTTGCGCGTAGACGTGGGTGATTATGTCGATGGTGTCTTGCTGCACCAGGCGCTACACGGCGAGCGCGACCTCGAGGTGGACATTCTCCGGCGCGACGGCGGGCAATCGCAGGGCCACCAGTGCGTCGAAGAGGTTGTTACCATAATGGCCATTGAGGGTGGCGGGCATCGCAGAGCCTGGGCGCATCGGCTGGAGGCTTACATCAAAGTCATCTGCAAGCTTCTTGACGACGATGAACTTGTCGAGGAAACCGACAAGGACCTCGTCCAAGCGGCCCCTCGCCCTGGCGGCCTCAAGTGATACTACCTCGAGACGTTCCTCGGTGCCGGGCCGCAGGCCGGCGTTGTGGACCATCTGGCACAGCCGGCTGATGCTCGCGCTCATCGCCTCCATGGGTCTAGCGTAGCTTCTAGTCAACTGATCTTGCGATTCGAGTGATCACTCAGCCCTTGGTTAGCGTGCGTAGGTGCGTAGGATTTCGTACTACTCCTTGGCCCTCTACTGCACCTGCCTTTGACTGTATGATAGGTGGGCCAGCCACCCCCTGGGGCCATGTGTCACTCACCCAAAGGCAGTTTCCGTAAGTCCATGAAGTTGCATCCCCCTTCGTGCCGGTGCAGTATAGTCATCTCACCGGACCTCTAGTTGGGGCCAGACGAGACAAGTTTGATGTTTACTGGTTTATTGGTCCCCTTTGCATTTTGCGCCAAGTTTTGACCTGTGATTTAACTAATAAAATGTTAATGCATGTAAACAAAAATGTTGTGTAAGTCACCTTACGAAAACCAAATAATCCCAAAATACTTAGGCACGGTGCATTAACTCCCTCCTTGTTTCTTATTTCGTGACATATCAACCAATGAGAGATGTGGGCCGTGCATGCTTTCAATGACTTGAGACTACCAAACATGACATGCAGTGTTTAGTTCATTGCATGTAATCCTATTAGTACTCTAGTTAGGAGTAGCCAAAAAACATTAAGTTCTCTCGCCGATAGGAATAAAACACCATGTATTTATTTACAGAGGGAGTAGTACATTTTTGGTGACATGCATTACTAGATATTGCTAGTCAAATACTAAAATCCAGATGGACGTGGTAGTACTCCCAAATCCAGACGGTGGTGCTACTAGTACTAGTAGTAGTACTACCAATGTAGGAGTAGTAGGAGGAGTACTAGCACTATACTATCCGTTGGTCAAATTATTACGTGCTGCTCCTCACAGTGAAGTGACAAGACCCTGCGCCGGAGATGACACCTGAGTATAGGCGCCGTGTTCGGCATACCATAGTCAGCCTCACCGTCTGCAGTCACTATCATCATGGCTGTAGAGCTAGCCTACTTACAACTAGCCCTGTTCGACATAATTTCCCATGCGTAGATGCACGTGCATTGCATGGAACACCAAGATTGGGGGTGGACGGCTCCGGCAGCAGCCATCGCGCTAGATTTTTCCACGGCCTTCTACTCCTAGATGTGGTGGGGAGGAGAAGAGGCTGATTGTGAGAGACAAGGAGTTGTTTGTAAATAGGGAACAAGTGCGGGCATCTTTTTGCAAAAATGGAGAAGCTTGGTTTGTATGCGTCAGATCTAGATCCGATGGCTATTGGTGAAACATGGGAGGCACAACATCATCACCAACTCAGGACCTGTTTGATTCACAGGATTTTGAAAACGCAGGAATAGGACACGGCAATATTACAAGTTTCAAACTGATATTACAAATGTTAGGAGTAATGCTGCACCTACGAAGAGGGAATTACTAGGAAGTTACGTAAGAACTTTCGTTACTTTAGGTGGATGCAGCATTATTGTACAAACTAAAATCCACCGCCCTGACAAGTCACTAATGGGCAAATAAGTTTTTGAGTCTCTGGCCACTTCATGTTTCAAAAACAAATTCAGCTTCTGCGGAGAAATGAGCTCCACCATGTACCCGCGCGGGTGTGGCTGGGCACGAAGCGTGAGTACGTGCACGATGCACCTATTCTCTTCTTGTATACGTACACCACCTACGTGGGGTTGTGTGAGAGAGATACAAACCTAGAGAGATATAGTGTGTGGGTTCTTGAGAGTTTTTTTTGTGGGGGTGGGGTCAATCAAAAAATTTAACATATGCAATGTGTGTGAAATAGAGTCCTGGATATAACATATATAGAGGGGGCGATCCACGAGAAGAGAGTGGAGGTATCATCGGCTTGAGGTGTCCATAGAATCGAAGAGAGGGATGATGTGTGTGTGTGTGCGCGCGCGATCGATAAAGAGTGCCATCGAATTTGTTTCAGTGTTTCGGAGAAACATAATATCAAACGGAATCCAAACGGAATAAAATCTTCGGGAACGTGATTTTCTCACCGAACGTGATCCAGGAGACTTGGACCCTACTCCAAGGAGTCAAAGAGGAGGTCACGAGGGTGGGGGGCGCCCCCCCCTAGGGCGCACCCCCCTGCCTCGTGGGCCCCTCGGTGCTCCACCAACGTACTCCTTCCTCCTAATACATACGTACCCCCAAACGATCAGAACAGGAGCCAAAAACCTAATTCCACCGCCGCAACTTTCTGTATCCACGAGATCCCATCTTGGGGCCTGTTCCGGAGCGCCGCCGGAAGAGGGTCGTCATCACGGAGGGCTTCTACATCATCATAGCCTCTCCGATGAAGTGTTAGTAGTTTACCTCAGACCTTCGAGTCCATAGTTAGTAGCTAGATGGCTTCTTCTCTCTCTTTGAATCTCAATACAAAGTTCTCCCCCTCTCTTATGGAGATCTATTCGATGTAATCTTCTTTTTGCGGTGTGTTTGTTGAGATCGATGAATTGTGGGTTTATGATCAAGTCTATCTATAAATAATATTTGAATCTTCTCTGAATTCTTTTATGTATGATTGGTTATCTTTGCAAGTCTCTTCGAATTATCCGTTTAGTTTGGCCAACTAGATTGGTAGTTCTTGCCATGGGAGAAGTGCTTAGCTTTGGGTTCGATCTTGCGGTGTCCTTTCCCAGTGACAGAAGGGGCAGCAAGGCACGTATTGTATCATTGCCATCGAGGATAACAAGATGGGGTTTATTTCATATTGCATGAGTTTATGTCTCTACATCATGTCATCTTGCTTAAGGCGTTACTCTGTTTTTAACTTAATACTCTAGATGCATGCTGGATAGTGGTTGATGAGTGGAGTAATAGTAGTAGATGCAGAATCGTTTCGATCTACTTGTCACGGACGTGATGCCTATATACATGATCATGCCTAGATATTCTCATAACTATGCTCAATTCTGTCAATTGCTCAACAGTAATTTGTTCACCCACCGTAGAATACTTATGCTCTTGAGAGAAGCCACTAGTGAAACCTATGGCCCCGGGGTCTATTCTCATCATATCAATCTCCATCACTTTAATCTCGCTTTGCTTTTTACTTTGCTTTTACTTTTTACTTTGCATCTTTATACCAAAAATACCAAAAATATTATATCTATCAGATCTCACTCTCGTAAGTGACCGTGAAGGGATTGACAACCCCTAATCGCGTTGGTTGCGAGTAGCTATCATTTTGTGCAGGTACGAGGGACTTGAGCGTGGCCTCCTACTGGATTGATACCTTGGTTCTCAATAACTAAGGGAAATACTTACGCTACTCTGCTGCATCATCCCTTCCTCTTCGGGGAAAACCAACGCAAGCTCAAGACGTAGCAGTAAGCAGATGTAACTACATAGGAAGATCAATCGCCCTTTGTAAGAGAAAGGAGAGACATAACTTGTGAGGTACGTCGATCGATGGGGGGTAGTTAAAGTCGATCTAGGTATATGTTGGGAGATCGATCGGTATACATGCATGTGTGTGTTTGAAGCAAATGAGGCACAAGGAGAAGGAGATAGAGAGAGGGATGCATGTAGGAGGTGGTACGAGAGGCATACTATATCGAGGGGGAGGAGTGTGCGAGTACGAGAACGATGAAAAGAGTGGTGGGGGTGAGGCATGGACGGTGATAAGAGAAGAGGGGAAGCTTGTGTTTGTGCTAGGTACACCTGGCTAGAGAGGCATATCGATCGATGTGTGCCGTAAAGAAGGAGCTGGGGGGCCTACACACACCGTGGGTGAACGACCTAAAGTGAAAAGACGAATTTGCACGATGGAGCTAGAGAATGCTGAGGGAGGGTGAGAGGGATGCGGGCGTGTGCATGCACAAGAGAAAGTTAGCGCTGGCTACAAAGATAAGAGGGTTGTGTGGGTGTAAAATATGAATAGAGATCATATATACTTCATTATAAAAAGCGAATTCGGATATTTGAAGAATTTATCGTAGTGTTTCAAACCGACGGATGTGTGAATATATATAACGGTGATACACATGGTGTGGTTATGAACATGGTATACTATATTTAATATATTTTATCTCTACTCTTATAAAAAACGGAGTTGTTGATGATGGTGTGCCTGCCATCCTGCATTATAGGCCGTCTGATTTATATCTGGCGGATAGCAAGGAAACTATGATGGTTGAAGTTGGCAACAATCATGATTGTAGATTCTTATTGAAATAGAGAAACAAATTCAAATTTAGTTCGAATTGCAGCGGTAGTATAGACATTTGAAATGCACTAAAATGTTGGTATGAGTAGGTTACATGCATTATATAGCAAGCGAAAAAATTTAATCGGACATAACATGGATTCATACTCCCTCCTTCCATCTATATAGGGCATAATGAGATTTTTAAGACCGCCTTTGACTATTGACAAGATTAATAGTACATCACATGCACAATGTGAAAATTATATCATTGAAAGAACATTTCACAGACGAATTTAACAGTGTGCTTTGTGTAAGTTGCATGTCATATATCATTGCTCTAATATTTGGTCAAAGTTAGCATCGAAAAACGCATTAGGCCCTATATAGATGGAAGGAGGGAGTAGCTTTGAATAGCATTTGTATAGTGAAACGGGGCAAGACTCTCTCTTTGTGTGTTGTGAATAGTTTTATTTTTTTTCATTTTCTTTTTGGTTGAGGGAAGTGCGAATTGATTTGGTATGTACAAGTACAATATTACTACACGTTAGGATTGTCCCTAAAATTCAACACGCGTCTTGTTATATCCCGAAAATTCAGATATCGTGCTCCCAAAACTGGCGCATGCACAACCCGCGCCTTGCTATCCTGAAATTACAACGCGCATGAAAACTCCCTCCAGCTGCCAAATCCCGACACACGAAATCCCCCTTGTAACCCTGAGCCGAAAGGGCCGCTAGTTCAAATCGGTGGGGGGTACTTTTGTAACACACCCTACATTTTGGACAAGCGCATTCCTAAGTCATGCTTCACCCCCTCCCATCACCCCCTTTTCGCCATTCGAAATCCCAGGCCGCCATAACCTCTTCGCTCCAGCCGCGAGACCCCACCCTCCTCCATCCGCCACATCACCGTTGCCCAGCCGGAGCCTCTTTCCCGACGACGTCGTCCACCGCAACAGCTCGACGTCCCTCGTCCACCTCCCCGGATGAGGATCCGTCGTCCATCTCGTCGTCCCGCCGGTTCAGTCGCCCCGTCCTCCACCTCCAAGGAGCTGCTCCGGCGATCACCTTGTCTATCGCGGCTGCTCCATCCCTACAGCGCCGCCTTAACCTGCTCCATCGGAACCGCAACATCCTCACCGACTCCTCGAACGAATTCGAGGCCTACTCGGCGCCACCAAAGAGGTTGTACACTCATCGCATCGCACCTTCTCCTTAACTCGACCTCCCGGCGCCGATGGTGCTCCACCCCGCACCCCCATGGAGCGGCTACCTTGAAGTCGGCGCCGCGGGCGACATCTCCATGGTGGCTCTTCCCTAGTGCGAGGCCCCTTTGGCGGCGGCATCCATACCAGCCGGATCTACTGCTGCTACTCCGGCTCTCGCTCGATCGCTCGCTCGCCCAGCTGCTGCTGCTGCTCTCCCCCTCGCTTGTGCTGCTGCTCTGCTCCGATTAAGCCACACTTCAGTCGACTGAATCGACCTTTGGGTCAGTCAATTTTCAGGGGTTGGGGGGGCTCGCCGGAGTTAAGGAAGAACCACCCGCAGCGGGGACGGGGGCTCGCCGGAGAGGTACCCCACTATCTATCTTAGGGTTCAGGGTGGGGGCGGGGGGCTAGAGGGCTGGCCGGGGCGGCGGTGGCGAGTTGTTTCGTGGCGGCGAGGCGGCACTGGGGCCGGCGGTTCGGCCGGTGGTGGCTGGAGGCTCAGGGGGGTGCAGGTTGAAGATGAACTGCAGGCCCTCCCTGAACTACATGTCAAGTGCCTCTCTGCTACCATTGCGTTCAGTTTCGACAGTAGCATTCAGATTCCACAGTAAATTTCAGTTTCGACAGTTAAGTTCAGAGTCAACAGTTTTTACCTCATCTGTTGTAGTCAGGTGGTTTTTGATGATGTTAATTTTACATCCATTTTAAATCATCTATTGGAGATGCTATTAGAATCCCACTTGAGATTGACGATGTATGTCTTGTGCTGCTTCAGTCTTGACGTCTTATGGCTCACCGGAGCTGCTCCAACGATAGAACGATCCATCACAACAGAGCAGTGCCCTGGACGTTGTTTACAGATTCCTCAGATCGTCCTCCACACCTCCGACAGCCACCTTTGCCTCAACTGCTTCAGCGACCAACCCAATGATGCTGAGGTCGACACGGCTACGGCAAAGAGGTTGTACACTTGTTGCATCACTTATTACTATACATTCACGTCGATCCATTAGGGCTATTTTGGTTCAACGGAGAAACATCGATCCACTGGTTGTTACCATCACTCTAAATTTCTGCATGCTCTCCTTACATAATCTCACCATATTTTTCCGTATGCATGTCAGATATTGTACACAGTCATGCTGAACATGTAGAGAAAAAGAGAAGAGTTTTGCGCGGCAATACAATGTCATGCAGACATCGCTCCATGGTGGGTTCAATGGAAAACCCTCCCCACCCCTCTCCAGATTGTAATCCAGAGGAAGATATCTGTTCTAAGGTGGATTCGGACGCCGCTGACCACTCCTATTTACCCCCCAAGGTGTTTGCTCTACCTTCGCATGATGATGTTAGTCATATCATGCATATGTTGCCTTGCAGTGCCTACTTTTGACATCATATGTCATCTGCTTAGTTTAGACATGTTCTGTAATGCCACCTGTTTAGTTTCTATATCATATATGGGAATTATGCAGTCTCATGTCTTTTAGCCAGCCATAATATATGTGAAATATGCAATGTCATCCTGTTTAACCAGGCATCATATATTTGAATGATATCTTGCCCATCCTTTTCTTCATTACATTTCCATTTGTCGACAATGTTTGTACATTAAACTACTCTTCCTGTGAATCAGCCATTTGGGTGGGAGATGGAAAAATCTGGAGTGAAAACAAGGCCTTCAGAGCAGACAGTGCTACCCGTCGAAGAAGATCTCTTGTTGGGTCCCGATAGCTCCTCAGAGATGGATTTAGAGACAGATGACCAGTCCTATTCCCCCACTGAGGTGTATGCTCTAACTTGCCACGGTTATACTGCTCATATCATGCATACGGTGTCTTGCATTGCATAGTTTAGACATCATATACACAATATTCGACACCATGTTCTTAGTTCAGACATCATATCGAATGCCCTCTGTTTAGCATATAAATCACATATGTGAATTAAATGATGCGATCCTGATTACTTAGATAACATGTAGGTGAATTATGTCATGCGATCTTGTTTAGTTATTCATCATATCTTTGAATTATGTTATGCTATGCTATCCAGTTTAGATAGACACCATATATGTGAAATTATGTCATGCTATCCATTTTAGTTAAACAATATACATGTCAACTATTTCATGCCCTCTTTTTTCCACACTATCTATTGCATCTGTCTCTCATACAATGTATGTACATTCAACTATGTTTCCTGTTTATCAGCCATTTGAATTGGAGCGGGTGATGCAAGTATCTAGCGGACTAAAAACACGGTCTTCAAATAAAACAGTGCTACCTCTTGGTGGAGATAGCACCCCGGTTGTACATGCACAAGAACCAGCTCTACCACACATAAGCCAAACTCTCGCAGATTGTACCCCTACTACGATGGACAGAGAACCAGCTTCACCCAATCTAACCCCAACCCCGGCCAATAGTAACCCAGTTCCTATTGACACCGCACTATCTCCACCACAGAGCTCCCAAACAAGAGCAGTTAGTAAGGCAGCTCCAGTGCCAAAAGGGCCAGAACTATCACGGCGAACCTGTAACACCCCGGATGTGATTCACCCAATATGTACTCCAACTCTTGCCATTTCTGGCGTTAAGTTATTTTATTTTCTCGGGTTCGGGTTTTTTTGTCTCCGTGTGTTGTTATCATTGTCATGCATCTCATATCATGTCATCATATGCATTGCATTTGCATACATGTTCGTCTCATGCATTCAAGCATTTTCCCCATTGTCCGTTTTGCATTCTGGCGCTTCGTTCTCCTCCGGTGGTCATTTCTACCTTTCTTCCATGTGTGCGGATTAAACATTTCCGGATTGGACCGAGACTTGCCAAGCGGCCTTGGTTTACTACTGGTAGACCGCCTGTCAAGTTTCGTACCATTTGGACTTCGTTTGATACTCCAACGGTTAACCGAGGGACCGAAAAGGCCTCATGCGTGTTGCAGCCCAACACCCCTCCATTTTGGCCCAAAACCCACCAAAACCCTCTCCATCATCTAGAGCGTTCGATCACGATCGCGTGGCCACAAACCGCACCTCATTTGGAGCTTCCTAGCTCCCTATACCTCTATAAATAGGTCCTCCTCCGAAATCCCGGATCTCTTCCCCCCTAACCCTAGCCATTTTCCCCGCAGCGTGCCGGACATGTCCGCTCTCGCGCCGGATGATGGGGTCATGTACCTAGGGTAGGGTCACGGACCTGATCTAAGTACCTTGCCCAAGGACACCCTTAGAAGAGGTCGCCTTCTAGTCAACCAACGAGGGACTCACTCGACTGACTTGAAGGACTCGACCACGAAGACTCACTCGACCACCAGAAGGTCAAGAGGCACTCTGCACTGCAACGGCCCGTAATTAAGTAGACTTTATGATAGTAAAGACACTTTATGTGGGGCGTTACCAGTAACGCCCCGGACTTAACTCACCTTAAACCCTCTCCTACGTGGGCTGGCTGGGGTCCTGGCGCACTCTATATAAGCCACCCCCCTCCACAGGTAGAGGGGTTCGGCACCTTGTAACTCATATACTCATAATCCACTCGACCGCCTCCGGGCTCCGAGACGTAGGGCTATTACTTCTTCCGAGAAGGGCCTGAACTCGTACATCCCTTGTGTTTACAACCTCTCCATAGCTAGGACCTTGCCTCTCCATACCTACCCCCCACTCTACTGTCAGGCTTAGAACCACGACAGTTGGCGCCCACCGTGGGGCAGGTGTTTTAGCAATTTTGTGGAGAAGTTGCGATTCTTCCGAGTACTTACATCATGGTGGCTGCTAGAGTTTTGGTTGAGGGTCGAGAGATCCGTCTCGGCGCTCTCACCTTCATCGCCGACGACTCCGCCTGGCTCCAGGAGGCTCCACTCGACGTTGATGCGCTCCTCGTCCGTGGTGCGACGCATTTTCGCGCATGTGTCCGCGGCGTTCTGCTGCGGCAACCGTCGACGCTGTATCGGTCGACTCCCCCATCGTCCACCCTCCCGGTCTCCTGCCAGCGCAAGCGCTCGGGCCGGTCGAGGCTTCAGCGGTGGGTGAGACACGCGGTGGCTCGTTAGACGGCCACCACTCATGTTGCGGCAATCGAGCCTGACGAATCTCTCTACGGCCTGTTCGATCTGTCGACTGGCTCCGTAGAGACTGCATCCGAGTGCGATAGCAGTGATCCAGCGGCGGAAATCTTGATGGTCGACGGGCCCCGCAGTCCCCCTGGCTTCGCCCGTGATGGTGGGGCAGGCGACGGAGGCGACCCCGCACGAGGCCACGAAGAGTACCAGCCCGAGCCACTCGACTCTCTGCAAAGAGAGGAACTTCGCCGCAGGAGCGTGGATGCCCTGTGTACTCCCATCGCAGGAGAAACCCCCGAGGCTCGCGCCTTGGAGGAGGCATGTTTGGCCAATTTGGCCGAACGCACTCGACTGGAGAATCTTCAGCGAGCACTCGACGAGCGCGCGCAGCAACGAGTTCCCGACAACAGTCGACGTCAACTCTTCCTGCCGACTCAGGTATATCGAACCCCAATCCAGAATTTAGCAGCTGCGACCCGTATAGCAGAGTCTATCCAGCCTTCTCAGTCGAAAGCTGGCAGAGGCTTGATGCAGATCAGGGATCTGCTCCGGGCAGCAGGAGATCAGAATTCAGCCGTGTCGCAGTCGCGCAACAGAATTCACAGTCGATCCGTCACTGCGAATACGGTTCAGTCGGCTCACAGCCCCAGATCACCTCCGCGGCGTGAAGGGCGCGAGAATCGGCGAGACCACTATGGTGACCGACTCGACCGAGATGATAGGCGTCGAGTGCCCAATTCCCCTCCGAGGGGTGGGTCTTACGCTCCTCGGCAGCAAGATGACAGGCGTCAGTTCAGTACAGGGCGAAGGGTTCCAGTCGACCCCAGAGAACCAGGCTTCGACGCACGATCCATTATCGTGCAAGGTTTGGTCGACCGGAATAGAGCCCATCGAGGTGGACTCGACAGAGATGCGCCCACAAGCACTCGAGTGCATGTTTCTGGTCCTGAATGTTTCAGCAGAGCTATCAGAGCCGCAGTTATTCCCCCCAATTTCAGGTTGGCAACAGGAGTCAGCAAGTTCACTGGTGAGTCCAAGCCTGAAACTTGGCTTGAGGACTACCGAGTGGCGGTTCAGATTGGTGGTGGGAACGATGAGGTGGCCATGAAGCATTTGCCCCTCATGCTGGAAGGTTCTGCCAGGGCATGGTTGACTCAATTACCTCCTAGCAGCATTTACACTTGGGAAGATCTGTCCCGAGTGTTCATCAGAACGTTTGAAGGAACTTGCAAGCGACCAGCTGGATTGACAGAGTTGCAAGTCTGCGTGCAGAAGACCAATGAGACTCTCAGAGAGTATATTCAGAGATGGATCACTTTGCACCACACTGTGGAGAATGTGTCTGATCATCAGGCAGTCTGCGCCTTCAAAGATGGCGTCAAGAACAGAGAACTGAGTTTGAAGTTTGGTCGAACCGGTGACATGACCTTGAGTCGGATGATGGAGATTGCTACCAAGTACGCCAACGGCGAAGAAGAAGACCGACTCCGAAGCGGCAAGCACAAGCCAAGTCAGTCGGAAAAAGGAAACACCAGTCGGAAACAGAAGCGGAAGGCTGAACCGGCAGCTCCTGGAGAGGCTCTGGCCATGACTCAAGGAAAGTTTAAAGGGAAACCAAAAGGATCCTGGAACCCTAAGAAGGTGAAGGATAAATAAGGGAACGACGTGATGGATATGCCGTGTCACATCCACACGAAGAAAGACGAAGAGGGGAATATCATCTACCCGAAGCACACCACTCGCCAATGTCGACTCCTGATCCAGCAGTTTCAGGGAAAACAGTCTAAGGACAAGGAGAAGGAGTCGGACAAGGCCGAAGACAAGGAGGACAGTGAGGGAGGATATCCGCATATCAACTCCACTCTGATGATCTTTGCAGATGTGGAAAGCAAGAGTCGATTGAAAGTCATCAACCGAGAAGTGAACATGGTTGCCCCAGCAAAAGCAAATTATCTGAAATGGTCCCAAATACCCATCACATTCGACCAATCTGATCACCCGACTCATATTGCCACCCCTGGGAGGCAAGCTTTGGTGGTCGATCCAGTTGTCGAAGGCACTCGACTGACAAAAGTGCTGATGGACGGTGGAAGCGGGCTGAATTTGTTGTATGCCGACACATTGAAAGGAATGGGCATTCCGATGTCCCGACTGAGCACCAGTAACATGAGCTTTCATGGAGTTATACCAGGGAAGAAAGCCGAGTCACTCGGCCAAATAGCTCTGGACGTGGTGTTTGGTGATTCGAAACATTTTCGCAAAGAAAAGTTGACGTTTGAGGTCGTGGATTTTCAGAGTGCATATCATGCCATTTTGGGGAGACCAGCTTACGCACGGTTCATGGCTCGACCATGCTACGTGTACCTCAAATTGAAGATGCCCGGCCCCAAAGGGGTGATCACTGTCACCGGTGATCGGAAAAAGGCAGAAGAGTGCTTTCAGAAGGGCTCAAAGATTGCCGATTCCCAGGTGACAGCGGTCGAGTTCGAGGAATACAAGCAAAATGCAGATCCGAGTGACTTGCTGCGATCCAAGAAACCCGCCACAGAGTCTGCATTCCAGTCGTCCGGTGAGACGAAGCCTGTTCACATTCACACGACCGACCCCGATGCAGCTCCGACCCGCATATCCACAACACTCGACCCAAAATAGGAAGAAGCGCTCATCCAGTTCCTCCGTGAGAACTGGGACATTTTTGCATGGAAGCCCGCTGACATGCCAGGTGTTCCCAGGGGACTGGCTGAGCATCGCCTAAGAGTCGACTCATCTGCAAAACCAGTCAAAGAGCATCTTCGGCGGTCCGCCGTCCAGAAGAGAAAAGCCATTGGTGAGGAAGTGGCTCGACTGTTGGCGGCAGGATTTATCCGAGAGATATACCACTCCGAGTGGCTCGCAAATGTCGTCATGGTTCCTAAGAAGGACAAGTCGCTCCGAATGTGCATTGATTTCAAGCACATCAACCGGGCCTGCCCGAAAGATCATTTTCCTCTCCCTCGCATAGATCAAATTGTTGACTCGACCGCGGGATGCGAGAGATTATCTTTTCTAGATGCCTATTCCGGGTACCACCAGATCCATCTGTACGGACCCGACGAGGTAAAAATAGCTTTCATCACTCCATTCGGGTGCTTCTGCTATATCACCATGCCGTTCGGCCTCAAGAATGCCGGAGCCACATTTATGCGAATGATTCAGAAGTGTCTATTCAATCAAATCAGTCGGAATGTAGAAGCATATATGGATGATATCGTTGTCAAGTCACGAAAAGGTTCCGACCTGCTCGCTGATCTCGCCGAAACATTTGCCAACCTCAGAAGGTATGATATCAAGCTCAATCCATCAAAGTGCACATTTGGAGTTCCTGGGCAAGTTACTCGGTTTTCTCGTTTCCGAACGGGGAATCGACGCTAATCCAGAGAAGATCGGCACTATTCTCCGAATGAAACGCCCTGTGCGAGTGCATGATGTCCAGAAGCTTACTGGATGCTTGGCCGCATTAAGTCGATTCATCTCACGACTCGGTGAAAAGGCATTGCCTCTTTACCGACTGATGAAGAAGGCAGACAAGTTCGAGTGGACTCCAGAAGCTGATGCAGCGTTTGCCGAGCTAAAAGCTCTGCTCTCCACCCAGCCGGTGCTTGCTGCTCCAATCAGCAAAGAGCCTCTGTTGCTCTATATCGCAGCCACAGGACAAGTCGTCAGTACTGTGCTTACGGTCGAGCGGGAAGAAGAAGGAAAAGCTCTCAAAGTTCAGCGCCCAGTGTATTATTTGTCTGAAGTCTTGACTCCATCCAAGCAGAGATATCCTCATTATCAAAAGCTTGTGTATGGAATATACATGACCACAAAGAAGGTTGCTCATTACTTCTCTGATCATTCCATCACAGTCGTCAGCGACGCTCCACTATCAGAGATTTTGCGCAACAGAGATGCAACTGGTCGAGTGGCCAAATGGGCGATTGAACTTCTTCCCCTTGATATCAAGTTTGAGGCAAAGAAAGCCATTAAGTCCCAGGCAATAGCAGATTTCCTCGCCGAGTGGATTGAACAGCAGCAGCCGACTGAAGTTCACTCGGAGCATTGGACCATGTTCTTTGATGGCTCTAAGATGTTGAATGGTTCCGGTGCCGGGGTTGTCCTGGTTTCCCCCAGAGGAGATAAGCTCAGGTATGTGCTCCAGATTCACTTTGATTCCTCCAACAATGAGGCAGAATATGAGGCCCTCTTATATGGATTGCGCATGGCCATTTCACTCGGCGTCCGTCGCTTGATGGTCTATGGCGACTCGGATTTAGTGGTCAACCAAGTGATGAAGGAGTGGGACGTGAGAAGCCCAGCCATGACTGGATACTGCAGTGCAGTGAGGAAGCTGGAAAAGAAGTTCGAGGGGTTGGAGCTCCATCATATACCCCGACTGAAAAATCAAGCAGCTGATGATCTAGCAAAGATAGGTTCCAAGAGAGAAGCCACTGAGGGCTCACCACGTGGCGCGCCGCCCTCGTCTCCGCCGCCGGCCCGCTCGGCCCGAGCCGGGCCCTCCTCGCCGCGCAGCCGGGCCGCGCCCCACGCCCGACCCCGCCGCCCGGCTCCCTCGCCCGCGCCCGAGCGCCGCCTCATCGCCTGACGCGCCGGCCGCCGCGCCCCTTGCCAGCGTCGGCGACCGCCCGCGCCGCCTCGCCGCTCCGGCGGTCCCCGTCGCCATCCGCGCCCACCAGCGCCGCGGCTGACCGCCGCGACCACCGGCTCCGCCTTCTCTCCGGTCTCCTCCCCCTCGCGGCAAGTCCCCGACGAGCTTCCCCAACTCCGGCGGCCCACCTCCGATTCCGGCAAACCTCGTAGAACGCGCCGGATCTAGATCTGGAAGATTGGATCGGGTTGACTTTTTGCCCGAAACCCTAGATAAATTGTTATGTTCATTGCATTGTATCTCTGCATCCGTAGCTCCGTTTTGGGCATATAGCATATCAAAATGTTCGCCTCAAAGAGCACATCATTTCATCTCATTGCATCATTTTCATTTGAGTTCATCTTGATGACCGAAATGCTGTTAGAAGAATGCTATTTGAGATAATTGTCAGATCTGCTGCTCCAATTAGATATTTGTCATTTTTGCCATGATTATTGTGTGCATGATATGCCCAGGTGCTCTACATGTGTTTTGTTGTATGTTTTGTCATCTATCCAAAGGTGCAACCCATGTATTTTTGTGATGTGGGTGGTGACTAGCACAAGCTTGCAAAGTGAGGCATTTGTTAATGCTGATTTCAGGGACTTAGCATTTCCACCAAGTCCTTGACCTGTTTATCTCATATGGCCATATGTTCATGTTGTTTCCTAGTGATCCTTGCCTCTTTTGAGGATGATCAGTAAGGATGTTTTGTTAATATTGTAGTGCTCTATCCATCCATGCCTTTGTTTGCAATTATGGAGCACCCTAGCTTGAGTCAATCGAGCTCTACTTTTGCCATTTCGTGAATCTAGGCAGATTGTCTACTTGTTAGCAATTTTGCCGAGGATGTTGTAGTTGATCCGTGCATTCTATGTTATTGTTCTTGCCATCTCTAGCTTGTATTTTGTGTATTCTTGACGGGTGTATACTTAGATTGTCATGACTTGCTATGTAGTGAGTGCATCGAGCTCTTAAACATGCCTACTTGATATCTGTTTCAGCATGCTCCAGTTTTCACTAAGTCTGAGAACTGATGATGTTTTTGTCATGTTCACATGCTTGCAAATGTGTTTTCTGATCCCTTTTGGCTCAAGGTCACTAAGGGACTTTTGTTAAGCTCTTTGAGTAGCTCAATGCCATGCTTTATTTTGTCATGTTCAGGTCATGTAGCATATTGTTTTCATGCCCCAAAGAGTGCTATCTAATCTGAAATTCCAGACAAGTGTTAATTTCACAAAGTCTGAAATCTGTTTGTCAAATGCATTTTTGCCATGCTTGTTTGAACCTGCTAATGGATGAATTGGCCGTAGCTCAGTGCTAGACTTTTGTTAAGCTTCATGAATGGATTCCTGCCATGTATTTTGATGCCATGTTTGGTTGTTGTAGCATGTTCATCTTGTTGCATCTAGTTGGCTATTTGCTGTAAATCGCAGAACATGGTCATATTTGAATTGCTTGCCATTTCCAAACCGTAACTCCGATTCCGGCGTTCTTTATATCATTTTCAAGCGATTTCATCTCATCTTTCTAGTGGCACACTTGGATTTCCATGTTGAGGCCAGGTTCATGCTTTACTTTTCAATTCTTGCATATGCATCCCGCATAGCATACTATCTTTGCATCATGTTGTTTGAGTTTGCACGTGGTTGATTGTGTCCTTGTTGCTTGTTTCTCTTGTTTGGGTAGAGCCGGGAGACGAGTTCGCTAACGAGGAGCCCGTTGAGTTTGCTTTCGAGGATCCAGTCAACTCTGACAACTGTGCAGGCAAGATGATCATACCCTCGAAATCACTACTATCTTTGCTTTGCTAGATGCTCGCTCTTTTGCTATGCCTATGCTACGATGCCTACCACTTGCTTACCATGCCTCCCAAATTGCCGTGTCAAACCTCTAACCCACCATTTCCTAGCAAACCATTGATTGGCTATGTTACCGCTTTGCTCAGCCCCTCTTATAGCGTTGCTAGTTGCAGGTGAAGATTGGAGACCGTTCCTTGTTGGAACATTATTTACTTGTTGGGATATCATTATATTGTCATGTTATCTTAATGCATCTATATACTTGGTAAAGGGTGGAAGGCTCGGCCTCTCTCCTAGTGCTTTGTTCCACACTTGCCGCCCTAGTTTCCGTCATATCGGTGTTATGTTCCCGGATTTTTGCATTCGTTACGCGGTTGGGTGATAATGGGAACCCCTTGATAGTTCGCCTTGGTTAAAGCTTTTCCAGCAATGCCCAACCTTAGTTTTACCATTTGCCACCTAGCCTCTTTTTCCCTTGGGTTTCCGGAGCCCGAGGGTCATCTTATTTTAAACCCCCCCGGGCCAGTGCTCCTCTGAGTGTTGGTCCACTTGTCAGCTGTCGGTGGCCACCAGGGGCAACTCTGGGCTGGCCTACCCGTACCTAAGACAATCTGAGTGTGCCCTGAGAACGATATATGTGCAGCTCCTATCGGGATTTGTCGGCACATTCGGGCGGTGTTGCTGGATTTGTTTTAACCTGTCGAAGTGTCTTGAAGAACCGAGATACCGAGTCTGATCGAAACTTCTCGGGAGGAGGTCTATTCCTTCGTTGACCGTGAGAGCTTGTCATGGGCTAAGTTGGGACTCCCCTGCAGGGATTTGAACTTTCGGAAGTCGTGCCCGCGGTTATGGGCAGATGGGAATTTGTTAATGTCCATTTGTAGATAACTTGAACCTTAACTTAATTAAAATGAATCAACAGTCTGAGTTGCCGTGATGGTCTCTTCTCGGCGGAGTCCGGGAAGTGAACACGGTGTTGGAGTAATGCTTGCGCAGGTTGTTCTCTAGTTTCTCGTTCGTGCTTTGCCCTCTCTTCTCGCTCTCTTTTGCGAACAGGATAGCCACCACATATGCTAGTCGCTTGCTGCAGCTCCACATATTTACCTTGCCTTACCTATAAGCTTAAATAGTCTTGATCGCGAGGGTGCGAGATTGCTGAGTCCCTGTAGCTCACAGATTACTTCCAAACCAGATGCATGGCCTGATGATTCTGCTCCAGATGGCGCGCTTGAGCTCAAGTGGGAGTTCGACGAGGACTCTCAACGATACTACGTGTCTTTCCCTAATGATCAGTAGTGGTGCCCAGTTGGGGTTGATCGGGACCGTGTCGCATGTTGGGTTATCTTTTATTTTGGCGCCGTAGTCGGGCCATGAGTGTTTGAATGCTGTAATGCTATTTATGTACTTTGATTGACGTGGTGAGTGTATGCCAACTATGTATCCCCCCTTTATTATTTATATTACATGGGATGTTGTGATGATTGCCTAACTTGCGACATTGCTTTCAATGCGGTTACGCATCGAGGGCATTACAAGTTGGTATCAGAGCCTTCCCCGACCTTAGGACCCCCATTGCTTGATCGTTTTTAGCAGCCGTTGTTGAGTCTAGAAAAATGTTTTGAGTCATTTAGGAATTATATATCGGAGAGTTTAGGAATTATTTTTACTTCCCAGTCTCCTCATCACTCTGGTAAGGCATCCTGACATAGAGTTTTGACTCTTCTCTTCTCAAATTTCCTTAAAAAAATTTAGGATCACGCGGGTATCTTGGAATCGTTCCGATGGTTTTGTGACGAGAACATTGTCTTGGTGCCTCCTGTCAGGGGTTTTGTGGCAGTGTCCCAGGGAGTTGAGCTCCGAGGTGTTGTCAGCACAATTTTATCGTTGCAGTTCTGGAATACCTGAGTTTAGTACGCCGACATCAAAAATCTCTTTTATGCAGTTCGTTGGTGAGATAACCTTGACGCCACCCAGTACTGGGGCGGGAGTTCGGGAGTATCGCCATAACTTGTATAACGGATGCTTTTCGAAGGTTGAGGTAGATGGTTTCCGAAGTTTTTTCTCGGTTATGTGTTGAAGGATGGATACAGCTGGATGTAGGATTTGCAAGATTTGGGTGAGATATTATGCTTTCCCTGTATCCCCAACACCTGATTACATAACCAGAAAGGTTCGGGAGTTTCATAGGTGGGAATTCTTGTAGCTCTAGCTCTTCTTCCACGGATATTTGGTTTGAGATTGGGATTTCTTACCGATTATTCGTTCTTGATCCGTACCTTGTTGATTTATTTCTCTACCTAAATTCTAAGTGGCTTCTCAATTTATGGATATGTGACCATTTCAAGAGGAATACATTCGTTCATTTTGTTTGGATGTGAAGACTATATGTTGCAATTTTCATTCCGTTGGATTCAGCTTCATTTTATCTGTCAATGTGCTAACGGTGGTCAACCTCTTCAGGATGGCTCCCGCTAAGAGCACCAATCAGAATCAGAATCAAGATCCTCCACCACCTCCACCTCCTCTGGAGGCATGGCAAGCTGTGATGGCTGCAACCAATGCAAACACACAGTTGATCATGCAAATTCTTCAAGAGCGCAATCAAGCGAACCAAGGCAACCAAGGCCACAATCAGAATCACTTTGCTACACTCAACCAGTTCCTTGCTAACGTGCCAAAGACTTTCAGCAATTGTGTTGAGGCAACTGATGCTAACGATTGGCTCGTGGATCTGTGCAAGCATTTCGAGTGCAGTAACGTCAGGCCTGAGGACTTTGTCAAGTTCGCTTCCTTCCAACTCAAAGATCAAGCTGCAGAATGGTTCCAGTAGTACAAGGATTCCAGAGGTGGACGTGTTATTACCTGGGATGAATTCCGTCAAGACTTCAAAGCTCATCATATTCCTCAGAGTGTGGTTGAAAGCAAGCGTGAGGAATTCCGCAACCTGAAGCAAGGCTCTTTGTCTGTCTATGACTACAACAAGTTGTTTCAGAAGCTCGCCCGCTTTGCTAAGCAGGACGTCCCTGATGAGAAGAGCATGATATACCAGTTCAGGGGTGGTCTCAGAGAAGAAATTCAGCTAGCTCTTGTTCTCTTTGAGCCTTTGAGGTACGATGAGTTCTACAACATGGCATTGAAGCAAGAGGCTGCTCAACTGAGGTGTGATGCTTCCAAGAAGCGAGTCAGAGATGCTACTCCTTCTTCCTCTACTCAAGTGGCCAAGCAGCAGAAGTATTGGCTTCCTCCTCCTCCGTTCCGTTAGCCGTATCAGCAGAAGAGCAAAGGTGGCAGTGGATCTTCCCACCCACCCAACCCTAGCTTTCAGAACAAGACTTCGTCTCAAGCTCCAAGATCGAGTGCTCCATATCACCGTCCGCTTTAAGAGGTCACGTGCAACAAGTGCCAATAGAAGGGTCACTATGCCAACAAATGCTTCAATCAGAGGCGTCTCCCTCCTCCTCCTCCTATGAGATCGGCAAGTACAGCTGTGGTCAAGCATAACCCCAAGCACGCCAAGGTCAACTTGATGAACGCAGCTCAGGCAGAGGACTCATCAGACGTCATCATGGGTAACCTTCCTGTTAATGATATTCCTGCAAAAGTTCTTTTTTACACTGGTGCATCGCATTGTTTAATCTCGAGACCATTTTCATCTAAGCATGGTTTGGCTTTGCAAATTTTGCCTAGTCCATTAGCAGTTGTCTCTCCCGGTAGGCGCATGCATGCTAACTCCATTGCTCCGGATGTTACTATCACTTTGGGTAACTATAAGTTCTTGTCCTCTCCAAATGTTCTTGGTGACTCGGATATTGATCTTATTCTCAGAATGGATTGGCTTTCGAAGCACAAGGCTCAGCTTGATTGTGCAGCCAGGCAGATTCAATTGATGCATTCGTCTGAGGATGTAATTGTCTTTGCCGCTCGTGATGATACCATCCGTCTGTTTTCTCTCAATGAGAAGGGTGAACTGGATGCTATCTCGCAAATTCTAGTCATTTGCGAATATCAAGACGTCTTTCCAGAAGAGCTTCCAGGAATGCCTTCGCACCGGCCAGTTGAATTCGTCATCGATCTTGAGCCTGGCACGGAACCTGTGTGCAAGCGTCCTTACAAGCTCAGACCTGAAGAGTTGAAGGAGCTGAAGAAGCAACTCGATATTCAAGAGAGAATGGGTCTCATCCGGCCTAGTTCTTCTCCGTGGGGTTGTGGTGTTCTTTTTGTGAAGAAGAAGGATGGAATGGACCGACTTTATGTTGATTACCGTCCATTGAACAAGAAGACCATCAAGAACAAATACCCACTTCCGAACATCAACGAGCTGTTCGAACAACTCAAAGGCGCCCAAGTATTCTCCAAGCCTTATCTCCGCATGGGTTATCATCAGATTCGAATTCGTGAGCAAGATATTCCCAAGACGGCTTTCAGGACAAGCTATGGTTCATATGAATACACTGTCATGTCTTTTGGTCTCGTCAACACTCCTCCGACTTTCTCTCGCATGATGAACTTCATCTTCAACGCCTACACCAATGACTTCGTTTTGGTCTATCTCGACGACATTCTGGTCTTTTCGAAGAACAAGGAAGATCATGCCAAGCACTTGCGTTTGGTAATCGATAAGCTCAAGGAACACAAGTTCTACGCCAAGTTCTCCAAGTGCGAATTTTGGCTCGATGAGGTTCTTTATCTTGGTCATATCATCTCTGCCAAGGGCATTGCCGTGAATCCTGAGAAGGTGTCTGCAATTGTGAATTGGGAACCTCCTCAGAACGTGAAGCAACTCCGTAGCTTCCTCGGTCTCGCAAGCTATTGCCGAAGATTCATTGAAAACTTTTCCAAGATCACGAAGCCTCTCTCAAATCTTCTCCAGAAGCACGTCAAGTACGTTTGGTCTCCGGAGTGTGACATTGCTTTCAACACTTTGAAAGAGAAATTGGTCACTGCTCCAGTTTTGACTCCGCCTGATGAATCCAAACCGTACGAGGTCTTTTGTGATGCCTCTCTCCAAGGTCTTGGTGCAGTGTTGATGCAAGAGAAGAAAGTTGTTGCTTATACCTCTCGCCAATTGAAGCCCAATGAGAAGAACTACCCCACTCATGATCTCGAGTTGGCGGCAGTTGTGCATGCTCTTTTGACTTGGAGACATCTCTTATTGGGAAGAAAAGTGGACATCTTCACTGACCACAAGAGTCTCAAGTACATCTTCACTCAGCCTAATCTCAACCTCAGGCAAACTCGATGGGTCGAAATGATTCAAGAGTATAATCCGAGTATCGAGTATACTCCAGGCAAGGTCAATGTGATTGCTGACGCATTGAGCAGGAAGGCTTATTGCAACAGTCTGATTCTCAAGCCTTATCAACCCAAGGTTTGTGAAGCTTTCCGCAAACTTAATCTGCAAGTTGTTCCTCAAGGTTTCCTCGCCAACCTTCAAGTCTCTCCTACCTTGGAAGACCAGATTCGCCAAGCTCAGCTTCTTGATGCTATGGTGAAAAAGGTGAAGATTGGGATTGCCAAGAGTCAACCCAAGTACAAGTGCTACCGCCTTGATGACAAGGATATTCTCTTCTTCGAGGATTGTATTGTTGTGCCCAAAGGTGAACTTTGTAAAGTGATCATGAACGAGGCTCACAATTCTCACCTCTCCATTCACCCTAGGAGCACGAAGATGTATCAGGACCTCAAGCAGGCTTATTGGTGGACTCGAATGAAGCGCGAGATTGCTCAATTCATGAATGAGTGTGGTGTCTGCAGAAGAGTGAAGGCAGAACACCAAAGGCCAGCAGGTCTCCTCCAACCTCTTGCCATTCCAGAATGGAAGTTTAACCACATTGAGATGGACTTCGTGACTGGGTTTCCAAAGTCCAAACGTGGCAATGATGCTATATTCATTGTCATCGACAAACTCACCAAAGTGGCTCACTTTCTGCCTATCAAAGAGTCTATCACTGCAGCTCAATTGGCGGAACTCTATACCTCTCGGATTGTATCTCTGCACGGTATTCCTCAAGTGATCTCTTCAGACCGTGGCAGCATCTTTACCTCAAAGTTTTGGGATTCTTTTCAGAAGGCCATGGGCACCAACATCCGCTTCAGCACAACTTTCCATCCTCAAACTAGCGGTCAAGTCGAGCGTGTCAATCAGATTCTTGAAGATATGCTCAGGGCTTGTGTGATCTCCTTCAGCATGAAGTGGGAGGATTGTCTTCCTTATGCTGAATTCTCCTACAACAACAGTTTTCAAGCAAGTTCGGGCAAGGCCCCATTTGAAATTCTGTATGGCAGGAAGTGCCGTACCCCTCTTAACTGGTCCGAAACCGGTGAACGTCAGCTTCTCGGTAATGACTTAATCACAGAGGCAGAGGAAATGTGCAAAGTCATTCGAGATAACCTCAAAGAAGCCCAATCCCGCCAGAAGAGCTACTATGATAGTAAGCACCGTGATTTGGCTTTCGAGATCGGAGATCATGTTTACCTCCGCGTCTCTCCAATGAAAGGTACTCGTTGCTTCGGTATCAAAGGGAAGCTTGCCCCTAGATACGTGGGACCCTTCAAGATCGTCAACAAGAGAGGCGATCTCGCCTATCAACTCGAGCTTCCTTCAAACTTTGCAAATGTTCATGATGTGTTCCATGTCTCTCAGCTCCGAAAGTGCTTCAAGACTCCTGACCGCACCGTCAACTTCGAGGACATTGAGCTCCAAGAAGATCTCTCTTATCATGAGCACCCCATTGCTATTCTCGAAGAGACTGAACGTAAGACTCGCAACAAGTCAATCAAATTCCTCAAAGTCAAGTGGTCACACCATTCCGACCGTGAAGCTACCTGGGAATGCGAGGATCACCTCCATTCTGAGTACCCGGCGTTCTTTCAGTCCTAGATCTTGGGACGAGATCCTTTCGTAGTGGTGGAGTGTTGTAACACCCCGGATGTGATTTACCCAATATGTACTCCAACTCTTGCCGTTTCCGGCGTTAAGTTATTTTATTTTCTCGGGTTCGGGTTTTTTTGTCTCCGTGTGTTGTTATCATTGTCATGCATCTCATATCATGTCATCATGTGCATTGCATTTGCATACATGTTCGTCTCATGCATTCGAGCATTTTCCCCGTTGTCCGTTTTGCATTCCGGCGCTTCGTTCTCCTCCGGTGGTCATTTCTACCTTTCTTTCATGTGTGGGGATTAAACATTTCCGGATTGGACCGAGACTTGCCAAGCGGCCTTGGTTTACTACCGGTAGACCGCCTATCAAGTTTCATACCATTTGGACTTCGTTTGATACTCCAACGGTTAACCGAGGGACCGAAAAGGCCTCGTGTGTGTTGCAGCCCAACACCCCTCCATTTTGGCCCAAAACCCACCAAAACACTCTCCATCATCTACAGCGTTCGATCACGATAGCGTGGCCGCAAACCGCACCTCATTTGGAGCTTCCTAGCTCCCTCTACCTCTATAAATAGGTCCTCCGAAATCCCGGATCTCTTCCCCCCTAACCCTAGACATTTTCCCCGCAGCGCGCCGGACATGTCCGCTCCCGCGCCGGACGCCGTCCCGCGCCACTGAGGGCTCGCCACGTGGCGCGCCGCCCTCGTCTCCGCCGTCGCCCCGCGCCCGACCCCGCCGCCCGGCTCCCTCGCCCGCGCCCGAGCGCCGCCTCGTCGCCTGACGCACCGGCCGCCGCGCCCCTCGCCGGCGTCGGCGACCGCCCGCGCCGCCTCGCCGCTCCGGCGGTCCCCGTCGCCATCCGCGCCCGCCGGCGCCGCAGCTGACCGTGGCCACCACCGGCTCCGCCTTCTCTCCGGTCTCCTCCTCCTCGCGGCAAGTCCCCGGCGAGCTTCCCCAACTGCGGCGGCCCACCTCCGATTCCGGCGAACCTCGTAGAACGCGCCGGATCTGGATCTAGAAGATTGGATCGGGTTGACTTTTTGCCCGAAACCCTAGATAAATTGCTATGTTCATCGCATTGTATCTCTGCATCCGTAGCTCCGTTTTGGGCATATAGCATATCAAAATGTTCGCCTCAAAGAGCACATCATTTCATCTCATTGCATCATTTTCATTTGAGTTCATCTTGATGCCCGAAATGCTATTAGAAGAATGCTATTTGAGATAATTGTCAGATCTGCTGCTCCAATTAGATATTTGTCATTTTTGCCTTGATTATTGTGTGCATGATATGCCCAGGTGCTCTACATGTGTTTTGTTGTATGTTTTGTCATCTATCCAGAGGTGCAACCCATGTATTTTTGTGATGTGGGTGGTGACTAGCACAAGCTTGCAAAGTGAAGCATTTGTTAATGCTGATTTCAGGGACTTAGCATTTCCACTAAGTCCTTGACCTGTTTATCTCATATGGCCATATGTTCATGTTGTTTCCTAGTGATCCTTGCCTCTTTTGAGGATGATCAGTAAGGATGTTTTGTTAATATTGTAGTGCTCTATCCATCCATGCCTTTGTTTGCAATTATGGAGCACCCTAGCTTGAGTCAATCGAGCTCTACTTTTGCCATTTCGTGAATCTGGGCAGATTGTCTACTTGTTAGCAATTTTGCCGAGGATGTTGTAGTTGATCCGTGCATGCTATGTTATTGTTCTTGCCATCTCTAGCTTGTATTTTGTGTATTCTTGACGGGTGTATACTTAGATTGTCATGACTTGCTCTGTAGTGAGTGCATCGAGCTCTTAAACATGCCTACTTGATATCTGTTTCAGCATGCTCCAGTTTTCACTAAGTCTGAGAACTGATGATGTTTTTGCCATGTTCACATGCTTGCAAATGTGTTTTCTGATCCCTTTTGGCTCAAGGTCACTAAGGGACTTTTGTTAAGCTCTTTGAGTAGCTCCATGCCATGCTTTACTTTGTCATGTTCAGGTCCTGTAGCATATTGTTTTCATGCCCCAAAGAGTGCTATCTGATCTGAAATTCCAGACAAGTGTTAATTTCACTAAGTCTGAAATCTGTTTGTCAAATGCATTTTTGCCATGCTTGTTTGAACCTGTTAATGGATGAATTGGCCGTAGCTCAGTGCTAGACTTTTGTTAAGCTTCATGAATGGATTCCTGCCATGTATTTTGATGCCATGTTTGGTTGATGTAGCATGTTCATCTTGTTGCATCTAGTTGGCTATTTGCTGTAAATCGCAGAACGTGGTCATATTTATATTGCTTGCCATTTCCAAACCGTAACTCCGATTCCGGCGTTCTTTATATCGTTTTCAAGCGACTTCATCTCATCTTTCCAGTGGCACACTTGGATTTCCATGTTGAGGCCAGGTTCATGCTTTACTTTTCAATTCTTGCATATGCATCCCGCATCGCATCCCGCATAGCATACTATCTTTGCATCATGTTGTTTGAGTTTGCACGTGGTTGATTGTGTCCTTGTTGCTTGTTTGTCTTGTTTGGGTAGAGCCGGGAGACGAGTTCGCTAACGAGGAGCCCGTTGAGTTTGCTTTCGAGGATCCAGTCAACTCTGACAACTGTGCAGGCAAGATGATCATACCCTCGAAATCACTACTATCTTTGCTTTGCTAGATGCTCGCTCTTTTGCTATGCCTATGCTACGATGCCTACCACTTGCTTATCATGCCTCCCAAATTGCCATGTCAAACCTCTAACCCACCATTTCCTAGCAAACCGTTGATTGGCTATGTTACCGCTTTGCTCAGCCCCTCTTATAGCGTTGCTAGTTGCAGGTGAAGATTGGAGACCGTTCCTTGTTGAAACATTATTTACTTGTTGGGATATCATTATATTGTCATGTTATGTTAATGCATCTATATACTTGGTAAAGGGTGGAAGGCTCGGCCTCTCTCCTAGTGCTTTGTTCCACTCTTGCCGCCCTAGTTTCCGTCATATCGGCGTTATGTTCCCGGATTTTTGCATTCCTTACGCGGTTGGGTGATAATGGGAACCCCTTGATAGTTCGCCTTGATTAAAGCTTTTCCAGCAATGCCCAACCTTGGTTTTACCATTTGCCACCTAGCCTCTTTTTCCCTTGGGTTTCCGGAGCCCGAGGGTCATCTTATTTTAAACCCCCCCCCCCCGGGCCAGTGCTCCTCTGAGTGTTGGTCCACGTGTCAGCTGTCGGTGGCCACCAGGGGCAACTCTGGGCTGGCCTACCCGTACCTAAGACAATCTGAGTGTGCCCTGAGAACGAGATATGTGCAGCTCCTATCGGGATTTGTCGGCACATTCGGGCGGTGTTGCTAGATTTGTTTTAACCTGTCGAAGTGTCTTGAAGAACCGAGATACCGAGTCTGATCGGAACATCTCGGGAGGAGGTCTATTCCTTCGTTGACCGTGAGAGCTTGTCATGGGCTAAGTTGGGACTCCCCTGCAGGGATTTGAACTTTCGAAAGTTGTGCCCGCGGTTATGGGCAGATGGGAATTTGTTAATGTCCGGTTGTAGATAACTTGAACCTTAACTTAATTAAAATGAATCAAGCGTGTGAGTTACCATGATGGTCTCTTCTCGGCGGAGTCCGGGAAGTGAACACGGTGTTGGAGTAATGCTTGCGCAGGTTGTTCTCTAGTTTCTCGTTCGCACTTTGCCCTCTCTTCTCGCTCTCTTTTGCGAACAGGATAGCCACCATATATGCTAGTCGCTTGCTGCAGCTCCACATATTTACCTTGCCTTACCTATAAGCTTAAATAGTCTTGATCGCGAGGGTGCGAGATTGCTGAGTCCCTGTGGCTCACAGATTACTTCCAAACCAGATGCAGGGCCTGATGATTCTGCTCCAGATGGCGCGCTTGAGCTCAAGTGGGAGTTCGACGAGGACTCTCAACGATACTATGTGTCTTTCCCTGATGATCAGTAGTGGTGCCTAGTTGGGGTTGATCGGGACCGTGTCGCATGTTGGGTTATCTTTAATTTTGGCGCCGTAGTCGGGCCATGAGTGTTTGAATGTTGTAATGCTATTTATGTACTTTGATTGACGTGGTGAGTGTAAGCCAACTATGTATATCCCCTTTATTATTTATATTACATGGGATGTTGTGATGATTGCCTAACTTGTGACATTGCTTTCAATGCGGTTATGTCTCTAAGTCGTGCCTCGACACGTGGGAGCTATAGCCGCATCGAGGGCATTACAAGTTGGTATCAGAGCCTTCCCCGACCTTAGGACCCCCATTGCTTGATCGTTTTTAGCAGCCGTTGTTGAGTCTAGAAAAATGTTTTGAGTCATTTAGGAATTATATATCGGAGAGTTTAGGAATTCTTTTTACTTCCCAGTCTCCTCATCGCTCTAGTAAGGCATCCTGACATAGAGTTTTGACTCTTCTCTTCTCAAATTTCCCTAAAAAAATTTAGGATCACGCGGGTATCTTGGAATCGTTCCGATGGTTTTGTGATGAGAACATTGTCTTGGTGCCTCCTGTCAGGGGTTTTGTGGCAGTGTCCCGGGGAGTTGAGCTCCGAGGTGTTGTCGTCACAATTTTATCGTTGCAGTTCTGGAATACCTGAGTTTAGTACGCCGACATCGAAAATCTCTTTTATGCAGTTCGTTGGTGAGATAACCTTGACGCCACCCAGTACTGGGGCGGGAGTTCGGGAGTATCGCCATAACTTGTATAACGGATGCTTTCCGAAGGTTGAGGTAGATGGTTTTCAAAGTTTTTTCTCAGTTATGTGTTGAAGGTTGGATACAGCTGGATGTAGGATTTGCTAGATTTGGGTGAGATATTATGCTTCCCCTGTATCCCCAACACCTGATTGCATAACCGGAAAGGTTCGGGAGTTTCATAGGTGGGAATTCTTGTAGCTCTAGCTCTTCTTCCACGGATATTTGGTTTGAGATTGGGATTTCTTACCGATTATTCGTTCTTGATCCGTACCTTGTTGATTTATTTCTCTACCTAAATTCTAAGTGGCTTCTCAATTTATGGATATGTGACCATTTCAAGAGGAATACATTCGTTCTTTTTGTTCGGATGTGAAGACTATATGTTGCAATTTTCATTCCGTTGGATTCAGCTTCATTTTATCTGTCAATGTGCTAACGGTGGTCAACCGCTTTAGGATGGCTCCCGCTAAGAGCACCAATCAGAATCAGAATCAAGATCCGCGACCACCTCCACCTCCTCCGGAGGCATGGCAAGCTGTGATGGCCGCAACCAATGCAAACACACAGTTGATCATGCAAATTCTTCAAGAGCGCAATCAAGCGAACCAAGGCAACCAAGGCAACAATCAGAATCACTTTGCTACACTCAACCAGTTCCTTGCTAACATGCCAAAGACTTTCAACAATTGTGTTGAGGTAACTGATGCTGACGATTGGCTCGTGGATCTGTGCAAGCATTTCGAGTGCAGTAACGTCAGGCCTGAGGACTTTGTCAAGTTCGCTTCCTTCCAACTCAAAGATCAAGCTGCAGAATGGTTCCAGCAGTACAAGGATTCCAGAGGTGGGCGTGTTATTACATGGGATGAATTCCGTCAAGACTTCAAAGCTCATCATATTCCTCAGAGCGTGGTTGAAAGCAAGCGTGAGGAATTCCGCAACCTGAATCAAGGCTCTTTGTATGTCTATGACTACAACAAGTTGTTTCAGAAGCTCGCCCGCTTTGCTAAGCAGGACGTCCCTGATGAGAAGAGCATGATATACCAGTTCAGGGGTGGTCTCAGAGAAGAAATTCAGCTAGCTCTTGTTCTCTTTGAGCCTTTGAGGTATGATGAGTTCTACAACATGGCATTGAAGCAAGAGGCTGCTCAGCTGAGGTGTGATGCTTCCAAGAAGCGAGTCAGAGATGCTACTCCTTCCTCTACTCAAGTGGCCAAGCAGCAGAAGTATTGGCTTCCTCCTCCTCCGTTCCGTCAGCCGTATTAGCAGAAGAGCAAAGGTGGCAGTGGATCTTCCCACCCACCCAACCCTAGCTTTCAAAACAAGACTTCGTCTCAAGCTCCAAGATCGAGTGCTCCGTATCACCGTCCGCTTTCAGAGGTCACGTGCAACAAGTGCCAACAGAAGGGTCACTATGCCAACAAATGCTTCAATCAGAGGCGTCTCCCTCCTCCTCCTCCTGTGAGATCGGCAAGTACAGCTGTGGTCAAGCATAACCCCAAGCATGCCAAGGTCAACTTGATGAACGCAGCTCAGGCAGAGGACTCATCAGATGTCATCATGGGTAACCTTCCTGTTAATGATGTTCCTGCAAAAGTTCTTTTTGACACTGGTGCATCGCATTGTTTCATCTCGAGACCATTTTCATCTAAGCATGGTTTGGCTTTGCAAATTTTGCCTAGTCCATTAGCAGTTGTCTCTCCCAGTAGGCGCATGCATGCTAACTCCATTGCTCCGGATGTTACTATCACTTTGGGTGACTATAAGTTCTTGTCCTCTCCAAATGTTCTTGGTGACTCGGATATTGATCTTATTCTCGGAATGGATTGGCTTTCTAAGCACAAGGCTCAGCTTGATTGTGCAGCCAGGCAGATTCAATTGACGCATTTGTCTGAGGATTTAATTGTCTTTGCCGCTCGTGATGATACCATCCGTCTGTTTTCTCTCAATGAGAAGGGTGAACTGGATGCTATCTCGCAAATTCCAGTTGTTTGCGAATATCAAGACATCTTTCCAGAAGAGCTTCCAGGAATGCCTTCGCACCGGCCAGTTGAATTCGTCATCGATCTTGAGCCTGGCACGGAACTTGTGTGCAAGCGTCCTTACAAGCTCGGACCTGAAGAGTTGAAGGAGCTGAAGAAGCAACTCGATATTCAAGAGAGAATGGGTCTCATCCGGCCTAGTTCTTCTCCGTGGGGTTGTTGTTGGGTTTCGTAGTAATTTCAAAAAATTTCCTACGCAGACGCAAGATCATGTGATGCATAGCAAGGAGAGGGGAGAGTGTTGTCTACGTACCCACGCAGACCGACTGCGGAAGCGTTGACGCAACATAGAGGAACTAGTCGTACGTCTTCACGATCCAACCGATCAAGCACCGAAACTATGGCGCCTCCGAGTTCGAGCACACGTTCAGCTCGATGACGATCCCCGGACTCCGATCCAGCAAAGTGTCGGGGAAGAGTTCCGTCAGCACGACGGCGTGGTGACGATCTTGATGCACTACAGCAGCAGGGCTTCGCCTAAACTCCGCTACAGTATTATCGAGGAATATGGTGGCTGGGGGCACCACACATGGCTAAGGAATAGATCACGTGGATCAACTTGTGTCTTTATGGGGTGCCTCTGCCTCAGTATATAAAGGAGCCAAGGGGGAGGGGGGCGCCGGCCAGGAGGAGGGTGCAGGAGGAGTCCTACTCCTTCCGGGAGTAGGACTCCCCCCCCCCCAATCCTAGTTGGACTAGGATTCCCCGAGGGGGAAAGAGAGAGAGGGGGGCCGGCCACCTCTCCTAGTCGTAATAGGACTAGGGGAGGGGGGAGGTGCGCAGCCACCTTGGGCTGCCCCTTTCTCCTTTCCACTAAAGCCCATTAAGGCCCATATGGCTCCCGGGGGGTTCCGGTAACCTCCCGGTACTCCGGTAAAATCCCGATTTCACCCGGAACACTTCCGATATCCAAACATAGGCTTCCAATATATCAATCTTTATGTCTCGACCATTTCGAGACTCCTCGTCATGTCCGTGATCACATCCGGGACTCCGAACAACCTTCGGTACATCAAAATGCATAAACTCATAATATAACTGTCATCGTAACCTTAAGCGTGCGGACCCTACGGGTTCGAGAGCAATGTAGACATGACCGAGACACATCTCCGGTCAATAACCAATAGCGGGACCTAGATGCCCATATTGGCTCCTACATATTCTACGAAGATCTTTATCGGTCAGACCGCATAACAACATACGTTGTTCCCTTTGTCATGGTATGTTACTTGCCCGAGATTCGATCGTCGGTATCCAATACCTAGCTCAATATCGTTACCAGCAAGTCTCTTTACTCGTTCCGTAATACATCATCTCACAACTAACATATTAGTTGTAATGCTTGCAAGGCTTATGTGATGTGCATTACCGAGAGGGCCCAGAGATACCTCTCCGACAATCGGAGTGACAAATCCTAATCTCGAAATACGCCAACCCAACATCTACCATTGGAGACACCTGTAGAGCTCCTTTATAATCACCCATTTACGTTGTGACGTTTGGTAGCACACAAAGTGTTCCTCCGGTAAACGGGAGTTGCATAATCTCATAGTCATAGGAACATGTATAAGTCATGAAGAAAAGCAATAGCAACATACTAAACGATCGGGTGCTAAGCTAATGGAATGGGTCATGTCAATCAGATCATTCAACTAATGATGTGATCTCGTTAATCAAATAACAACTCTTTGTTCATGGTTAGGAAACATAACCATCTTTGATTAATGAGCTAGTCAAGTAGAGGCATACTAGTGACACTCTGTTTGTCTATGTATTCACACATGTATTATGTTTCCGGTTAATACAATTCTAGCATGAATAATAAACATTTATCATGATATAAGGAAATAAATAATAACTTTATTATTGCCTCTAGGGCATATTTCCTTCAGTTGTGGTGTTCTTTTTGTGAAGAAGAAGGATGGAACAGACCGACTTTATGTTGATTACCGTCCATTGAACAAGAAGACCATCAAGAACAAATACCCACTTCCCAACATCAACGAGCTGTTCGAACAACTCAAAGGCGCCCAAGTATTCTCCAAGCTTGATCTCCGCATGGGTTATCATCAGATTCGAATTCGTGAGCAAGATATTCCCAAGACGGCTTTCAGGACAAGCTATGGTTCATATGAATACACTGTCATGTCTTTTGGTCTCGTCAACACTCCTTCGACTTTCTCTCGCATGATGAACTTCATCTTCAACGCCTACACCAATGATTTTGTTTTGGTCTATCTCGATGACATTCTGGTCTTTTCGAAGAACAAGGAAGATCATGCCAAGCACTTGCGTTTGGTACTCGATAAGCTCAGGGAACACAAGTTCTACGCCAAGTTCTCCAAGTGCGAATTTTGGCTTGATGAGGTTCTTTATCTTGGTCATATCATCTCTGCCAAGGGCATTGCCGTGAATCCTGAGAAGGTGTCTGCAATTGTGAATTGGGAACCTCCTCAGAACGTGAAGCAACTCCGTAGCTTCCTCGGTCTCGCAAGCTATTGCCGAAGATTCATTGAAAACTTTTCCAAGATCATGAAGCCTCTCTCAAATCTTCTCCAGAAGCACGTCAAGTACGTTTGGTCTTCGGAGTGTGACATTTCTTTCAACACTTTGAAAGAGAAATTGGTCACTGCTCCAGTTCTGACTCCGCCTGATGAATCCAAACCGTACGAGGTCTTTTGTGATGCCTCTCTCCAAGGTCTTGGCGCAGTGTTGATGCAAGAGAAGAAAGTTGTTGCTTATACCTCTCGCCAATTGAAGCCCAATGAGAAGAACTACCCCACTCATGATCTCGAGTTGGCGTCAGTTGTGCATGCTCTTTTGACTTGGAGACATCTCTTATTGGGAAGAAAAGTGGACATCTTCACTGACCACAAGAGTCTCAAGTACATCTTCACTCAGCCTAATCTCAACCTCAGGCAAACTCGATGGGTCGAAATGATTCAAGAGTATAATCCGAGTATCGAGTATACTCCAGGCAAGGCCAATGTGATTGCTGACGCATTGAGCAGGAAGGCTTATTGCAACAGTCTGATTCTCAAGCCTTATCAACCCGAGCTTTGTGAAGCTTTCCGCAAACTTAATCTGCAAGTTGTTCCTCAAGGTTTCCTCGCCAACCTTCAAGTCTCTCCTACCTTGGAAGACCAGATTCGCCAAGCTCAGCTTCTTGATGCTATGGTGAAAAAGGTGAAGATTGGGATTGCCAAGAGTCAACCCAAGTACAAGTGCTACCGCCTTGATGACAAGGATACTCTCTTCTTCGAGGATCTTATTGTTGTTCCCAAAGGTGAACTTCGTAAAGTGATCATGAACGAGGCTCACAATTCTCTCCTCTCCATTCACCCTAGGAGCACGAAGATGTATCAGGACCTCAAGCAGGCTTATTGGTGGACTCGAATGAAGCGCGAGATTGCTCAATTCGTGAATGAGTGTGATGTCTGCAGAAGAGTGAAGGCAGAACACCAAAGGCCAGCGGGTCTCCTCCAACCTCTTGCCATTCCAGAATGGAAGTTTAACCACATTTAGATGGACTTCGTGACTGGGTTTCCAAAGTCCAAATGTGGCAATGATGCTATATTCATTGTCATCGACAAACTCACCAAAATGGCTCACTTTCTGCCTATCAAAGAGTCTATCACTGCAGCTCAATTGGCGGAACTCTATACCTCTCGAATTGTATCTCTGCACGGTATTCCTCAAGTGATCTCTTCAGACCGTGGCAGCATCTTTACCTCAAAGTTTTGGGATTCTTTTCAGAAGGCCATGGGCACCAACATCCGCTTCAGCACAGCTTTCCATCCTCAAACTAGCGGTCAAGTCGAGCGTGTCAATCAGATTCTTGAAGATATGCTCAGGGCTTGTGTGATCTCCCTCAGCATGAAGTGGGAGGATTGTCTTCCTTATGCTGAATTCTCCTACAACAACAGTTTTCAAGCAAGTTCGGGCAAGGCCCCATTTGAAATTCTGTATGGAAGGAAGTGCCGTACCCCTCTTAACTGGTCCAAAATCGGTGAACGTCAGCTTCTCGGTAATGACTTAATCATAGAGGCAGAGGAAATGTGCAAAGTCATTCGAGATAACCTCAAAGCAGCCCAATCCCGCCAGAAGAGCTACTATGATAGTAAGCACCGTGATTTGGCTTTCGAGATCGGAGATCATGTTTACCTCCGCGTCTCTCCAATGAAAGGTACTCGTTGCTTCGGTATCAAAGGGAAGCTTGCCCCTAGATACGTGGAACCCTTCAAGATCGTCAACAAGAGAGGCGATCTCGCCTATCAACTCGAGCTTCCTTCAAACTTTGCAAATGTTCATGATGTGTTCCATGTCTCTCAGCTCCGAAAGTGCTTCAAGACTCCTGACCGCACCGTCAACTTCGAGGACATTGAGCTCCAAGAAGATCTCTCTTATCGTGAGCACCCCGTTGCTATTCTCGAAGAGACTGAACGCAAGACTCGCAACAAGTCAATCAAATTCCTCAAAGTCAAGTGGTCACACCATTCCAACCGTGAAGCTACCTGGGAACGCGAGGATCACCTCCGTTATGAGTACCCGGCGTTCTTTCAGTCCTAGATCTTGGGACGAGATCCTTTCGTAGTGGTGGAGTGTTGTAACACCCCGGATGTGATTTACCCAATATGTACCCCAACTCTTGCCGTTTCCGGCGTTAAGTTATTTTATTTTCTCGGGTTAGGGTTTTTTTGTCTCCGTGTGTTGTTATCGTTGTCATGCATCTCATATCATGTCATCATGTGCATTGCATTTGCATACATGTTCGTCTCATGCATTCGAGCATTTTCCCCGTTGTCCGTTTTGCATTCCGGCGCTTCGTTCTCCTCCGGTGGTCATTTCTACCTTTCTTTCATGTGTGGGGATTAAACATTTCCGGATTGGACCGAGACTTGCCAAGCGGCCTTGGCTTACTACCGGTAGACCGTCTGTCAAGTTTCGTACCATTTGGACTTCGTTTCATACTGCAACGGTTAACCGAGGGACCGAAAAGGCCTCGTGCGTGTTGCAGCCCAACACCCCTCCATTTTGGCCCAAAACCCACCAAAACACTCTCCATCATCTAGAGCGTTCGATCACGATAACGTGGCCGCAAACCGCACCTCATTTGGAGCTTCCTAGCTCCCTCTACCTCTATAAATAGGTCCTCCAAAATCCTGGATCTCTTCCCCCCTAACCCTAGCCATTTTCCCTGCAGCGCGTCGAACATGTCCGCTCTCGCGATGGACGTCGTCCTGCACCAATGAGGGCTCGCCACGTGGCGCACCGCCCTCGTCTCCGCCGCCGGCCCGCTCGGCCCGAGCCGGGCCCTCCTCGCCTCGCAGCCGGGCCGCGCCCCGCGCCCGACCCCGCCGCCCGGCTCCCTCGCCCGCGCCCAAGCGCCGCCTCGTTGCCTGATGCGCCGGCCGCCGCGCCCCTCGCCAGCGTCGGCGACCGCCCGCGCCACCTCGCCGCTCCGGCGGTCCCCGTCGCCATCCGCGCCCGCCGGCGCCGCGGCTGACCGCCGCCACCACCGGCTCTGCCTTCTCTCCGGTCTCCTCCTCCTCGCGGCAAGTCCCCGGCGAGCTTCCCCAACTCCGGCGGCCCACCTCCTATTCCGGCGAACCTCATAGAACGCGCCGGATCTGGATCTGGAAGATTGGATCGGGTTGACTTTTTGCCCGAAACCCTAGATAAATTGCTATGTTCATCGCATTGTATCTCTGCATCCGTAGCTCCGTTTTGGGCATATAGCATATCAAAATGTTCGCCTCAAAGAGCACATCATTTCATCTCATTGCATCATTTTCATTTGAGTTCATCTTGATGCCCGAAATGCTGTTAGAAGAATGCTATTTGAGATAATTGTCAGATCTGCTGCTCCAATTAGATATTTGTCATTTTTGCCATGATTATTGTGTGCATGATATGCCCAGGTGCTCTACATGTGTTTTTTTGTATGTTTTGTCATCTATCCAGAGGTGCAACCCATGTATTTTTGTGATGTGGGTGGTGACTAGCACAAGTTTGCAAAGTGAGGCATTTGTTAATGCTGATTTCAGGGACTTAGCATTTCCACTAAGTCCTTGACCTGTTTATCTCATATGGCCATATGTTCATGTTGTTTCCTAGTGATCTTTGCCTCTTTTGAGAATGATCGGTAAGGATGTTTTGTTAATATTGTAGTGCTCTATCCATCCATGCCTTTGTTTGCAATTATGGAGCACCCTAGCTTGAGTCAATCGAGCTCTACTTTTGCCATTTCGTGAATCTGGGCAGATTGTCTACTTGTTAGCAATTTTGCCGAGGATGTTGTAGTTGATCCGTGCATGCTATGTTATTGTTCTTGCCATCTCTAGCTTGTATTTTGTGTATTCTTGACGGGTGTATACTTAGATTGTCATGACTTGCTCCGTAGTGAGTGCATCGAGCTCTTAAACATGCCTACTTGATATCTGTTTCAGCATGCTCCAGTTTTCACTAAGTCTGAGAACTGATGATGTTTTTGCCATGTTCACATGCTTGCAAATGTGTTTTCTGATCCCTTTTGGCTCAAGGTCACTAAGGGACTTTTGTTAAGCTCTTTGAGTAGCTCCATGCCATGCTTTACTTTGTCATGTTCAGGTCCTGTAGCATATTGTTTTCATGCCCCAAAGAGTGCTATCTGATCTGAAATTCCAGACAAGTGTTAATTTCACTAAGTCTGAAATCTGTTTGTCAAATGCATTTTTGCCATGCTTGTTTGAACCTGTTAATGGATGAATTGGCCGTAGCTCAGTGCTAGACTTTTGTTAAGCTTCATGAATGGATTCCTGCCATGTATTTTGATGCCATGTTTGGTTGCTGTAGCATGTTCATCTTGTTGCATCTAGTTGGCTATTTGCTGTAAATCGCAGAACGTGGTCATATTTGAATTGCTTGCCATTTCCAAACCGTAACTCCGATTCCCGCGTTCTTTATATCGTTTTCAAGCGATTTCATCTCATCTTTCCAGTGGCACACTTGGATTTCCATGTTGAGGCCAGGTTCATACTTTACTTGTCAATTCTTGCATATGCATCCCGCATCGCATCCCGCATAGCATACTATCTTTGCATCATGTTGTTTGAGTTTGCACGTGGTTGATTGTGTCCTTGTTGCTTGTTTGTCTTGTTTGGGTAGAGCCGGGAGACGAGTTCGCTAACGAGGAGCCCGTTGAGTTTGCTTTCGAGGATCTAGTCAACTCTGACAACTGTGCAGGCAAGATGATCATACCCTCGAAATCACTACTATCTTTGCTTTGCTAGATGCTCGCTCTTTTGCTATGCCTATGCTACGATGCCTACCACTTGCTTATCATGCCTCCCAAATTGCCATGTCAAACCTCTAACCCACCATTTCCTAGCAAACCGTTGATTGGCTATGTTACCGCTTTGCTCAGCCCCTCTTATAGCGTTGCTAGTTGCAGGTGAAGATTGGAGACTGTTCCTTGTTGGAACATTATTTACTTGTTGGGATATCATTATATTGTCATGTTATGTTAATGCATCTATATACTTGGTAAAGGGTGGAAGGTTCAGCCTCTCTCCTAGTGCTTTGTTCCACTCTTGTCGCCCTAGTTTCCGTCATATCGGTGTTATGTTCCCGGATTTTTGCATTCCTTACGCGGTTGGGTGATAATGGGAACCCCTTGATAGTTCGCCTTGATTAAAGCTTTTCCAGCAATGCCCAACCTTGGTTTTACCATTTGCCACCTAGCCTCTTTTTCCCTTGGGTTTCCGGAGCCCGAGGGTCATCTTATTTTAAACCCCCCCCCCCCCCCGGGCCAGTGCTCCTCTGAGTGTTGGTCCACTTGTCAGCTGTCGGTGGCCACCAGGGGCAACTCTGGGCTGGCCTACCCGTACCTAAGACAAGCTGAGTGTGCCCTGAGAACGAGATATGTGCAGCTCCTATCGGGATTTTTCGGCACATTCGGGCGGTGTTGCTGGATTTGTTTTAACCTGTTGAAGTGTCTTGAAGAACCGAGATACCGAGTCTGATCGGAACATCTCGGGAGGAGGTCTATTCCTTCATTGACCATGAGAGCTTGTCATGGGCTAAGTTGGGACTCCCCTGCAGGGATTTGAACTTTCGAAAGTCGTGCCCGCGGTTATGGGCAGATGGGAATTTGTTAATGTCCGGTTGTAGATAACTTGAACCTTAACTTAATTAAAATGAATCAACAGTGTGAGTTACCGTGATGGTCTCTTCTCGGCGGAGATCGGGAAGTGAACACGGTGTTGGAGTAATGCTTGCGCAGGTTGTTCTCTAGTTTCTCGTTCGCGCTTTGCCCTCTCTTCTCGCTCTCTTTTGCGAACAGGATAGCCACCATATATGCTAGTCGCTTGCTGCAGCTCCACATATTTACCTTGCCTTACCTATAAGCTTAAATAGTCTTGATCGCGAGGGTGCGAGATTGCTGAGTCCCTGTGGCTCACAGATTACTTCCAAACCAGATGCAGGGCCTGATGATTCCGCTCCAGATGGCGCGCTTGAGCTCAAGTGGGAGTTCGACGAGGACTCTCAACGATACTACGTGTCTTTCCCTGATGATCAGTAGTGGTGCCCAGTTGGGGTTTATCGGGACCGTGTCGCATGTTGGGTTATCTTTTATTTTGGCGCCATAGTCGGGCCATGAGTGTTTGAATGTTGTAATGCTATTTATGTACTTTGATTGACGTGGTGAGTGTAAGCCAACTATGTATCTCCCCTTTATTATTTATATTACATGGGATGTTGTGATGATTGCCTAACTTGCGACATTGCTTTCAATGCGGTTATGTCTCTAAGTCGTGCCTCGACATGTAGGAGCTATAGCCGCATCATGGGCGTTACAGAACCCCAACTCCACCAGTTAGTACGCCTATTCCTGTGGAGGAAGCACAACCAGCTAGTCGTAGTTTAGCATCTACCGCATTTGATGTTGTTAAATCATATGTGCGTATCTTCCCATCTTGGAAATATTATACTGAAGATGAAGGAAAATGCCAGTTGCAGGTGTTTGTCTAGGAGTTATGTGTAAGTAATGTTATTCATGGCAATTACTTTGCTTCGTCTCATACATCCTACCTCCATGATGGTTATAATACAGCAAATTTTCCCATTTTTCTCTATAGAGAAGGACCGATTTGGAAACTCGGGATGAGGTAACCTGTGCTAATGCCTCTGCTATCTTCAAGAATGCTTGGTGGCAGTATTGGAATTACCTGAAGAAAACGTACTTCACCGACAAAGAAACTCATCAAATTCCCTTATGTTCTCCTGAGACACATTTACTGGACGATGACTGGGAACGCCTTGTTCTGTACTGGTCCCGAACCAAGAATGTGGTAAGGTCTATGAGCTCATTTTCTATTTTTAAGTATTATATTCTTACGTCTTACTGTACTCTGTTCATGTAGAACAAGTGCCTAAACCTGAAGAACAACTGTTCTAATTTAAGATTCCATTGCTACCATAGGACATAGATATATGTTTGTTTGATGCTTTTATTATGTACTAGTACTTGGCAATAGAAGACTTGGTAGTTTAATCCTGTCCACCTTACTAATGATCTGGTTCACCGAAATGAGTTTCATATGCTAGTACATGCTAAACTTGTTATGTGTCTGCTTGTTTCTTCTTTTAGAATGCTGACAGAATATTAGGGAAGGGTGCCTTATTAAGCAACGGTAAAGGAAGTAATGCAGATAAGGTTCAGGATAGTGACACATCCTGTCTTGGTTTAGTGTTGGAGTTACTGGCCACTACCGCTTGCACAAGCTATTCAAACTCACTGTCTGAATCAGTTCGGTTTCTTGAGTCTCAACTACAAGCTGAAAGACATCGATCAGCTATGCTGCGACAAGAAGCAGAAGGATTGCGGAAGTCCTTGGAGCATTCAGATGCATACTTTCTGGTGCAACAGCAAGCATTGGAGGATTTTAGTGCCAAACAGGACAAAGCTAATCAGCTTGCTAAGCTTATTGCCAGCATGGTGGATACCCAGGATAACGTTTCTTGAGCTCTTCTGAAGTTGTTTCAGTTATGCTCTTGTTTTGCTACCGCGTTTATTTGCACTGGTGGCCAATTTTGATGCCCAGTGTATATGATATGCTGCTTTGTTCCCTATATTTGCACTGGTGGCGAACTTTGATGCCCAGTGGATGTAAATGTGTAATAGCCGTGATAGCCTAGCGTTAGTTGCTTGCTTATTTATTTCCTTGTTGTCTTGTTTATTTGTTTGCTTGTAGTCATTGCAGTTCTTTTTCCGCGGTTAACTAGTGGCTGCAATAACCTATTTTTTTAAAACTAGGTCACAATAACCATGGGCTAATATTTACTGTAGTGACACTGGGCCTCCTACGGGCCGTAGAAACAGTGGCCTTCTACGGGCCGTAGAAACAGTAGGCCTTCTACGGGCCGTAGAAACAATGGGCCTTCTACGGGCCGTATCATCAATGGGCCTTATACAGGCCGTATGATCGATTGGCCAAACATGGGCCAATAACAGGCCGCATTATGGCCGTAAACGGGCTAGAGTTGGAATCGTCCGTTCATGGGCCGACCATAACGGTCCATCGTTAATAGGCCGTATTTGATGACGCTATGAAAACGGCCCAACGTATTAACGGACCACAAACGGGCCGACTGTAACCACGGGCTGAATTTGGCCCACAAGCAGAAAATGACAGTAACGGGCCGTAAGTAAACGAATGCTGGAAATGAGCCCAAGAATAAATGGGCTCTGAGAAGACCAAAAGATAACATGGGCTGGAAACGGCCCAACGGAATAACGGGCCGTTAATGGGTATAAAGTGATACACTGTTCATTACGGGCCAGTTTCACCACGGGCCGTTAATGGGTGTAAAGTGATACACTGTTCATTACGGGCCAGTTTCACCACGGGCCGTTAATAGGCCAAGAGTTACATAGGGCCTCATATGGGCCGAAAGACGTCATGGGCCATACATGGGTCAGAAGTGAAAACGGGCTGGAATCATATTGGATGGCCCAGATGACGCTACTGGGCCTAATTCGGATAGGGCATAACGGGCCTTGGGTTAGCGGGTTGTAAATGGGCTATATGCGAACAGGCCATTAACAGGCTTTACATGGGCCGGCCCGCCACCTTTTGACCAAGTAAAATGGGCCGGCCTTTTCACAGGAATGGGCCTCTGTTGGGTCGTGACACGTGTCGACGTATCATAGGCGCCTATCTGACCCACTGACGAGCTGACACGTGTTTCGTCCGGCCAATAAGAATTTTACACGTGGAAATTTCCCATTGGTCGGGGCTGCTAACGGGTTGTCGGATCCAAAACCCGACCCGATAGCTTAACGGCGTTCCGTTACGGTGGATGCCACGTGTCGGTCACCCTTGACGAAAGCACTTCTATGACGCGCGATTTATCCTCATGGAAGTGGACACTTCCGTGATGATAATTTTGGTAATGTCATGGAACACTTCTACGACAGCACAGGTATGACTATCTTGATTCTGTCATAAATTTGTCATGGATGTACATGCATGACAAAAAACACGACCCACTGTGACAAACACGTATCATCACGGAAGTGTATTTTTTTGTAGTGTTAATACTCTAGATGCATGCTGGATAGCGGTCGATGAGTGGAGTAATAGTAGTAGATGCAGGCAGGAGTCGGTCTACTTGTCTCGGACGTGATGCCTATATACATGATCATACCTAGATATTCTCATAACTATGCTCAATTCTGTCAATTGCTCAACAGTAATTTGTTCACCCACGGTAGAATACTTATGCTCTTGAGAGAAGCCACTAGTGAAACCTATGGCCCTCGGGTCTCTTTCTCATCATATCAATCTCCATCACTTTATTATTGCTTTGCTTTTACTTTTTATTTTGCATCTCTATACCAAAAATACCAAAAATATTATTTATCATCTCTATCATATCTCACTTTCGTAAGTGACCGTGAAGGGATTGACAACCCCTAAGCGTGTTGGTTGCATTGAGCTATTGTTTTTGTGTAGGTACGAGGGACTCGCGCGTAGCCTCCTACTGGATTGATACCTTGGTTCTCAAAACCGAGGGAAATACTTACGATACTTTGCTGCATCATCATCTCCTCTTCGGGGAAATCCAACACGGTTCTCAAGAGGTAGAAAGAAGAATTTATGGCGCCGTTGCCGGGGAGGTTCGCGCAAGTCAAGATTTGACTCCTCACAACGAGCCATTTCTGGCGCCGTTGCCGGGGAGTCTGCGCAAAAGTCAACATACCAAGTACCCATCACAATCCCTATCTCCCACATTACATTATTTGCCATTTGCCTCTTGTTTTTCTCTCCCCCCCACTTCATCCTTGCCGTTTTATTCGCCCTCTCTCTCTCTATCCTCCCTCTCTTTCTCTATTTGTCTTTTTGCCCGTTGCTTTTTGTTTGCTTGTGTGTTAGTTTTCTAGCTTGTCGTTATGTCAAGTCCTTTACCTTCTGCCTCTATGTCTGAAATTGGGGAAATTATTGTCGATATGGATAGTAATAATATCATGAAAAATCTGATGCTCCTGCTAAAGAACCTACCATCTTTCATATGAAAAAAATTATGTGTTGGTAGTGGTAATATTATTGGAAAAGGAGTTATTCAAGATTTCTTTACTTGTTCCGGTGCTTTACCTTCTATGGGTAGTTCTATCCTTCACAGAACTAGTAGTCTTGCGGACGCTATTGCCATGCTTGTAGTTGAACTTGAAAGACAATTCATGCACATGCATCCTTCCATACAAAGGATTTTTCTGGAATTTTCTAATATTGAGCATTCTTCTGTTAAGCGTGCTGCTACTATCTTTTTGGCTCATGAGTTTAGATTCATAATAAAAGAAGCCAAAGAAATCTTTGCGCATTATAGGGTGGGTGCTTGCCGTCCTCCCATAGAGGCTATCCTCTTTGATCAAGAAGAAATAATGCGTTTTCAATCTCTAGACTATGTTCTTTCAATGAAAATCTTAGAAAAAGGGTTCCTACCAATGTTTTAGTTGATAGAATTTCTGAAGTTAATGATGATTTGGCTATTCGAAATAATGAACTAGGATATTCTCTTGAATATAGGCTCACAAAGTTCTGTCAAAAGAATGCTTATAATGATGAATTGGTTGTGCATTATAAAGGACCAAAGGAGGAACCTATACCTCCCAAGGTTGATCTTGGGGACTTTTGTCCCGTTAAATTTAGCCCTTTTGATTATTTTTGCTTGCCTCAAAGAAAACTTGCTGCCGAACGTAGATAATATGAAATGAGTTTTAATAATCTATCTTACTATTATGGCAATACCTAGATCTATTCTTACTTGTTATGCCTAGCTAGGGGCCTTAAACGATAGCGCTTGTTGGCAGGCAACCTCATTTTATTTTTATTCCTTGCTTTTTTATCCTGTTTAGTAATAAATAATTTATCTAGCCTCTGTTTTGGTTGTGTTTTTTGTGTTTAATTAGTGTTTGTGCCAAGTAGAACTGTTGGGAAGACTTGGGGAAAGTCTTGTTGAACTTGCTGTAAAAAAACAGAAACTTTAGCACTCACGAGAACTGCTGTCATTTTTATTTGGAAAGTGATATTTAGTTAATTATTTTTTCAGATTATTAATAGATAAATTACTCACGTCCAGCAATTTATTTTAGAATTTTTGGGGTTCCAGAGCTTGCGCTAGCTACAGATTACTACAGATTGTTCTATTTTTGACAGATTCTGTTTTTCGTGTGTTGTTTGCTTATTTTGATGAATCTATGGCTAGTAAAATAGTTTATAATCCATAGAGAAGTTGGAATACAGTAGGTTTAACACCAATATAAATAAAGAATGAGTTCATTACAGTACCTTGAAGTGGTCTTTTGTTTTCTTTCGCTAACGGAGATCACGAGATTTTCTACTTTAAATTTTGTGTTGTGAAGTTTTCAAGTTTTGGGTAAAGATTTGATGGATTATGGAACAAGAAGTGGAAACAGCCTAAGCTTGGGGATGCCCATGGCACCCCCAAGATAATCTAAGGACACCTAAAAGCCAAAGCTTGGGGATGCCCCGGAAGGCATCCCCTCTTTCGTCTACTTCTATCGGTAACTTTACTTGGAGCTATATTTTTATTCACCACATTGTATGTGTTTTGCTTGGAGCGTCTTTTATGATTTGAGTCTTTGCTTGTTAGTCTACCACAATCATCCTTGCTGTACACACCTTTTGAGAGAGCCATACATGATTTGGAATTTGATAGAATACTCTATGTGATTCACTTATATCTTTTGAGCTTTATAGTTTTGCTCTAGTGCTTCACTTATATCTTTTAGAGCACGGTGGTGGATTTGTTTTATAGAAACTATTGATCTCTCATGCTTCACTTATATTATTTTGAGAGTCGTAATAGCATGGTAATTTGCTTAAAATCCTAATATGCTTGGTATGCAAGATTCATAATAAAACTTTCGTATGAGTGTGTTGAATACTAAGAAAAGTTTGATGCTTGATGATTGTTTTGAGATATGGAGGTGATAATATCAAAGTCATGCTAGTTGAGTAGTTGTGAAATTGAGAAATACTTGTGTTGAAGTTTGCAAGTCCCGTAGCATGCACGTATGGTAAACGTTATGCAACAAATTTGAAACATGAGGTGTTATTTGATTGTCTTCCTTATGAATGGCGGTCGGGGACGAGTGATGGTCTTTTCTTACCAATCTATCCCCCTAGGAGCATGCGCGTAGTGCCGAGGTTTTTGATGACTTGTAGATTTTTGCAATAAGTATGTGAGTTCTTTATGACTAATGTTGAGTCCATGGATTATACGCACTCTCACCCTTCCATCCTTGCTAGCCTCTTCGGTACCGTGCATTGCCCTTCTCACATTGAGAGTTGGCGCAAACTTCGCCGGTGCATCCAAACCCTGTGATATGATACGCTCTTTCACACATAAACCTCCTTATATCTTCCTCAAAACAGCCACCATACCTACCTATTATGGCATTTCCATAGCCATTCCCAGATATATTGCCATGCAACTTTCCATCATTCTGTTCATCATGACACATTCATCATTGTCATATTGCTTAGCATGATCATGTAGTTGACATAGTATTTGTAGCAAAGCCACCGTTCATAATTCTTTCATACATGTCACTCTTGGTTCATTGCATATCCCGGTACACCGCCAGAGGCATTCATATAGAGTCATCTTTGTTCTAGTATCGAGTTGTAATCATTGAGTTGTAAATAAATAGAAGTGTGATGATCATAATTATTAGAGCATTGTCACAAGTGAGTAATAAAAAATAAAAATAAAAGATAAAGGCCATAAAAAAGAGAAGGCCCAAAAAAAGAGAGAAAGGCCATAAAAAAGAAAAGGCCCAAAAAATGAGAGAAAAAGAAAGAAGGGACAATGTTACTATCCTTTTACCACACTTGTGCTTCAAAGTAGCACCATGATCTTCATAGTAGAGAGTCTCTCATGTTATCACTTTCATATACTAGTGGGAATTTTTCATTATAGAACTTGGCTTGTATATTCCAACAATGGGCCTCCTCAAGTGCCCTAGGTCTTCATGAGCAAGCAAGTTGGATGCACGCCCACTAGTTTCTTTTGTTGAGCTTCCATACATTTGTAGCTCTAGTGCCTCCGTTGCATGGCAATCCCTACTCCTTGCATTAACATCAATCGGTGGGCATCTCCATAGCCCATTGGTTAGCCTCGTTGATGTGAGACTTTCTCCTTTTTTTCTTCTCCACATAACCCCCTCATTATATTCTATTCCACCCATAGTGCTATGTTCATGGCTCGCGCTCATATATTGCGTGAAAGTTTATAGGTTTGAGATTACTAAAGTATGAAACAATTGCTTGGCTTGTCATTGGGTTTGTGCATGATGAGAGCATTCTTGTGTGACGGAAATGAAACATGACTAAACTATATGATTTTGTAGGGATGAACTTTCTTTGGCCATGTTATTTTGAGAAGACATAATTGCTTAGTTAGTATGCTTGAAGTATTATCATTTTTATGTCAATATGAACTTTTGTCTTGAATCTTTCAGATCTGAATATTCATACCACAATTAAGAAGAATTACATTAAAATTATGCCAAGTAGCACTCTGCATCAAAAATTCTCTTTTTATCAGTGCATGTCACTTTTTTTTTGCGCGCACACACACACACATACACACAAAGAGAGAGATAAGTAACCTTTTCCATGCATCCTTTAGGTTGCTTACCAATTCCGCTTTGTGAAATGGTGTAAACGGAAGGCGACCACGCAGGTTCGAGTTGTAGATGGAGTCGGCACATCGCCTGAAGTAGCTGCTGAGGTAACATGAAATGGCATTAGGCTTTTTTCTTTTATTTTTTTCTACACAAAGAAACCTAGGATGTGGTATTTTACACAGTTGCACAAGAACCGGCTAGGTGTTGGGTTGGCATCCTGAACTTCTATAGTTGCACAAGAATGAATTAGGAGTTGGTATCCTCAACTTTTCAAATAGTTACACAACAATATCGTACGAGTTGGCACCCTAGACTTTCATAGATGCACCAGAACCATTTGGGAGTTGGCAGTCTCAACTTTTTAAATAGTCCCACAACAATATCACATGAGTTGGCATCCACAACAATTTTAATTGCACAAGAACCAATCGGTAGTTGGCATCCCCAACCTTTTTTAATAGTTGCACGGCAATGCCACATGAGTTGGCATCTTCAACTTCTTTAGTTGCACAAGAACCATTTTGTAGTTGGCATCCTCATGTGTTCACATGAATATGATTTTCTAGGTTTCTAGATGCACTTGAATGTAGTTGCACTACTTATTTGGTAGATTATAATCTTTTAAAATTCAATATTTTTCATTTTGTGTTCAGACATGCTAAATTCATGTTCATCAGTTCAAAATTCATTGCATAGTTTTAGAAACCTGCAACATGAATTGCATCCAGGAGTACTTACAATTGCGCAAAATAGATGATGAAGTTGTACAACAACCAGCATAAAGTGTTTTTGGAATTCTGCAAACAGAAGTTTAGCTAAAACCAAAATGAATATGAAATTATATGAGTTGGCATCTTCTACTTCTATATGAGTTGAAGATGCCAACTACTGAAATCCAGTAGATGGATATGGAAGTGTTGTCAATTTGCACACTTGTACTTTAAGTTGCACAAACACAAGCGAGAGTTGGTTCATTTCTTCTCATGCTTCTTTTTTGTATCATATGCAGGTTTTACATGGTATGGGGGTGGATGAGCTACTGTAGATTTTTGCTCACAATTCTAAGCTACAAAGTCATGTATACTAGTGTGTGGAAAGATCAAAGGAAAAAACACATGCAAACCAGATTCTTGTCTAGTTGGTGGCTATGTTTTCATAGTACCTACAATATACTTTTCTTTTCTTTTTTTGCTACATTTACATTGGTTCTTCTGAATTATGTGTGAAATAAGACTCTCTATGTCCTATCTCCTATATGTTGGCACATTTTCTATGTTTTGTTGCACACATTGTTGCAAAGGTTGGCTAGTCCCATGATGAAGTTGCATGAAAATCAGTTGCACATGTACCAGATCTCTCTATTATTTTATCTCAGTTTATGCTCTCTTCAACTATGAAGAAGTTATTTTTGCAAGGAGAAATTTGGTGAGAGGGGAAAGGGAAAGTTAAGGAGGAGGAGGATCTGAACAGGAGGCAGAAGTGATCACTTCTTTTTTTTCACCCTATTTTGGTTTTGCCGGGTATTTTCTGATATGTTTGTGCTCGCTCTTTCATTCTTTTTTGTAGCAATTGTTATTACACATTGATTCATCTGCCATGGCAGCTCTGGAGATGGAGATCCAGACCTGAAAACCCCTAGTTTAATGGGGAAGAAGGTGGGAGCAGGTAGGGCGTGGGGAGAAGAAGTTGGTGGCCAGGAGGGCATGGGAAGGCACGTGATAGCTTGAAGACCGCATACGACGCGTGGTTTATTGGGTTAGAACGCATCTGTTGCTACTCGTGGAGCACTTTCCTTTTCTGAAACGGTGAGGACCAAATCTTTTCCTTTTCTGGCGGCCGCTCGGGAACGCTAGGGAGCAGCCAGCCGCTCCCTAGACGCGTCCTTTTTCTTTAGGGGTAAGTTTTTTTTGAGCATCAGTACAGACACAAGCGCTCAATATACACGCACATACACTCACCCCTATGAACGCACACACGCACACCCTACCCCTATGAGCACCTCCGAGAGACTGAGTCGGCATATCATCTTGAGATTTACGAAGTCACCGTAGGCGCCTCGTCGTTGACGGGAACATCTCCTCCCACTAAAAGCGCATCGCCGGAAATCCTGAAATAAATCCAGTAATAATGCGAGCACCAGGATTTGAACCCTGGTGGGTTGAGGATATCACTGTCCACCTAACCATCTCAACCACAGGTTGGTTCGCTCTTTAGGGGTAGGTGTGCACATACGTAGGGGGCGTAGAGTACTGCACGGGAAACATGGGCCAGGAAGAGGGCGGCAGGGCTGTACACACACCAGCTATGGGCTGGCGAAAGGCCCCCGATACCGTACGTTTTGGGCTGCTCAGCAGGCCGGAACATGGTGCTCGGTCTGGAGGCCTGGACACACACGCGAGCTAAACCGATCACGGCGTACTTCAAAAAAAAAACGCTGATGCAACGTTGAACTGAGACGATTCAACGGGGCAGGTGGTGATGCGCCCGGCTTGCTGGCGGCATGGGATGCCCGAGCACGACCTTCGGGCCGGGGCCGCGCCGGAACCCCCCAACTGCCACCTCGTACCACATCGCAGAGATTAGCAGATACAGTAGATAGTTACGCAGGGATTCCTCCTCCGCGTCCCCGCACGCATGAGCGCGTGGGTGGGCGTCACCGGCTCACCCTGGTGCACGGCGAGGCGTCCCCGCACGGGTCGGTTCACACCAAAAGGCGAGGGGTTGCCACGCCGCGTCGCAACGGCCGGCCGGACGGCTCGCGTCACCGGGCGGGCCTGCCGACCCGACCCGACCCGGCCGATCGATTGCTAGTTTGCCGGCCGGGCGCGCCTCGGTCACCTGCTCCATTCCAACCAACTGCAGTAGTAGGCACTGCCGAAACTCGGACACTCATGCATTTCTCACTCGTTACAACAAGATGAAATGTCAAGTGCACAAGTCTGCGAGCACGAAGAACTGGCATCAGACCCCACATGCCAGCTGCTTGGCAGCCAGTGGGGTTTTCTAAATTTCGCCTAAAAGCATGACATGTTCCCTTTCTTTTCGGTAAACACATGTTCTTTGTTGGAGCAGCAAATAGTCTACTAACTTAGCCAGAAAATAGTTTACCAAATTTGTATGCTTCTTCTTAGTATTATTTTCATCCACATTTTAATTCACAATATTTAAGAAAGATCTCGAGGATTTTTTTGAATCCATTTTCTTCTTAATTTACAAATACATTTAAAGTTTTAGGATACTTTTGAAGTCTATGATTTTCTATTGAAATTTCCAAAGTTTTTCAAAATTGCAAACAATGTTTTAGATCCACTAATATTTTCTATAAATGCGAATATTTTTAAAAAAATACATGAAAGTTTTCAAATAAAAAAAAGGATTGCCAGTTTTTCCTGAGCCAGAACCGGAGCAAGCGGGAAAAACTTACGTAAATTAATGGAGCAGGGAGAGACGAGTTGAGCAAGCGAGCACTTCATGTGCCGGCCCATGTGAACGTTATAACAACAATTCCATCGTTTTAGTGCGGCTTTAAGGGGCTCACACAACCAACACTATCGGACACCATGTCGAAACATATAAAAAGACCACAACATGTTTTAGAGAAAGAAAAAAAGTTAATCCCACGGATGAAAAACGGTGCAGCGAAGCGCGTGTTAGCCTTTAACAAATATCTAAATACCTTGCACTTCCTCCCTCCTAACGAGCAGCTAGCTCCTATATAATCAGGTCGGCTTCTGCTGTGCACCCAACCTACCCCAAAGGGGTTAGCATCGATTCATTATGCCAAGCTGCATCGACCCAATCAAAGCACCAGAGGCTGCTACCTTAGATTGTGCCGACCGGATACCACACATCATCCAGCAAACTTGTCGCATCACGCCTCGCAACTGGAGACGACGCGCGCGCCATCACCATCACCATAATTTAGTCCATAACCTCGAGCATTGATGCAGTTATCTAGGCGTCACTTGCATGGCACCCTGTCAAGGCAACTGGCGGGTACACGAAACCACTGACAGAGACGCCGATTAGCAAATGGACCTGACCAAGGAAAACCAGGTCGCCGCAACACATCACGTCGAAACAGAGTACTCCCCTAGGTCGCGCGCGTGCTCCCGCGTGAGTATGGAAGGTGCCAAAGCTGCCTGTGTTCAGAAATCAGAAGGACTTTGCTAGTTGATCGGTTCACTTACGTAAGATTAACATTATTAGTTATTCACACGAGGTGGCGACCGTGTGCGTTTTCTTCTGATAGAGGTTTGTTTGCCTACTATGCTTCGTGGACCAACCGAACTGAAGGCAATCACATTTTTTTTTCTCTTTGAATTGAAGAATGATATAAATGAAGTCAACCATGTTTCGGTCATATTGAGAAACAAGCTTGGGTACATGTTTCAACTATCCAAGTAGACTTCGTTTCAAAAAACTATCTAAAGGTACGGGAGAACCAGGTGTACACTTTTTGCGCATCAATCAAAGGTAGATAAAGGCCCCTGCATAGAGTTATTTCCCCCTGGGAAATTTGCATACACTTGCATGTGTATTAATTGTCAAAATTTAGCTACAATAGTGGCTAACTGGATAAAAACTGTTATTTCATCAAGAGCAAGACTAATAATATCCTTTATTTCTGATTGACGGGTGAACGGAACAACAAGATAGGACTACAAGCCGCGGCAATGTTCATAGACCTCGTTGTAATTTTATTATGTTCCAGATTCTATACACTCTTGGTGAACCTTTATAATATAATATCTGATTCCTTTTTCACAAAATAAAGATATCACTACAAGCCAATAGCAAGAACATCCCTAATTCTTTTGCATATAGTTATTTCTATCTGATAAGGCTCTTTCCCGTGCTCTACCTTGTACATATGCTAATACTGCCAAGTAGGAGGAACGACACTAAGCACGTAGCTAGACGAAAACACAACTTATGATTAATTGAATGATGAAAACCAAGTACTTATGCTTTGGAGAGCTTAGTTGCTAAACTCTTTTATGCACTTAGCACCACATCTAAACACATATGCACCGTAGAGGCCTTATGGGTGTAGTTTGTGCCCATCATGACACAAAATATCTTGTGATACTATGATACCAATCTGCAAAAACCAAGTTTACATGTTTAAAAAAATTGAGAACATTTGTGAGTATTCACAACATGTATGTCCACTATCCCTAAAAAATTGAGATCGAAAATCGAAACCTACATTGACCAATATGAAAGACAAATTTTGCATGAATAGTGCCACAAAAGACAAAAATACAAGAATGGCAATATTCACAAGCGGGTTCATCTTTTTTGTTTCTCCTCGTATATTTTGATTTTTGATCTGAGTTTTTTAGAATTGTAGACTCGCGTCTTGTAAGCATTCACAAAAAAAAACCGAATTTTTTATACACAAACTTTCGAGTTTTGAAGCACATGGTATCATGTGATGGTTGGTATCATGTAATATGTTCCCCTTTGCTCCTGTCGTCGTTTTATGGCCCCAGATGTTAGGAAATAACCACACATTACTTTGGTGTACAGAGTGAATACTTTAAATATGCACTAAAATACGTTCCATTATAAATTTATGAGGCAACATCAAACTTAGTAAAGCGTTTATATAATATACTCCCTCCGTTCCTAAATATAAGTCTTTGTAGAGATTTCACTATGGACCACATACGGATGTATCTAGATGCATTTTAAAGTATAGATTCACTCATTTTGCTCCGTATGTGGTCCATAGTGAAATCTCTCCAAAGACTTATATTTAGGAACAGAGGGAGTATTACACATTATACTTTGCCTGAATTTAGAACAGCATGAAAAAATTAGAACAAAAAAATCATATAAAAATATGTCACAAAAAGAACACCGAATACAACATGAACACATGCACCGACCACACCTCTACAAAGGGTAAATTTGTTGAGCTTCAAAATTGGTGAGATAGAATTTTGCACGGGAAATGGGCCTGAACAATGCAGTGGCCAGAATCGGCAAATGCAAACGGTGAACCGACACGGTTTCATGGGCAGCAGGTGCTGGTGACTGGTGATGCGCATGGCGGCATGGGATACCCGAGCACGAGCTTCGGGCCGCTGCGGAACCCCAACCACCACCTCGTACCGAAGCGCGGATATATTCCTCGCCGTGCCGTGCCGGCGATCGACCGCGTGGGCGCATGTCACCGCACCGCGCCACCGCGCACGAGCGAGCGACGGACGCACCGCATCGCCCTCGCTCGGCCAGGCAGAGGCAGGCGCGTGTGGGCGCCGCTGACTCCGCCGGCGCCGTCACACCAAAAGGTAACCCAGGCCGGGTCGTAACGGCCGGGCGCCACTGCCAGCCAGTCCAGCCGAAGCGATCGATCTCGGGCGCACGCACGAACGAACGCCACGTTCCCCGTCGACCGCAACCGCGTGACCCCCGACGTTTCTAGCCACGGGCTACGCCTGCAGCGCCGCGTTGTCATGCCAACCGGAGCACTCGGCACTTCAGTCATGAACTGCTCGTGACTAGTACGTACAACTTACAACTCAGCTCGTGCGCTGCACATACAGAAAATTCACAACAGGATACTAGGATGTCAACGCAAAGGCCACAAATTAGCATCGGACCCACATGTCAGCTCCTTGACACACACTGATTAGTCCTGGTTATCATCGGAGGCTGCTATCCTTGTGCTAGCTTGCCGACCGAATACCAGTACACCGCCGTCTTATCCAGCACACACGGTCACATCTCACCTCTCACGCCCTCTCACCGGAGACGACGAGTCGACGACGCGTACTGAAGACAGTACCATAATCGTCTCCACAACCGCGAGGACTAAATTAGTTAATGCGCCACTTGCATACACACATGTCTGACCCCGTAACGCCGACTGACAGGCACACGAAACCACTGACAGGGACCGTGGATTAGCAAACGGACTCGGCAAGGAAAACCAGGCCGTTGCAACGTCGCATCACATCCAAGCAGCGTACGTAGTCAGCTCAGCGCGTGCCCTCTGCGTGCGTGTGTGCCTCCAGAGTCAAGCGGGTATGAAAGGGTGCGAGGCTGCGTGCGTTCGGAAGGGCTTTGCTGCTTGATCATATAGTCCACTCATGTAAGATTGTTCGCACAGGGCGGTGATGGTAATTTTTGTATTGCCAAAACGGCAGCACAGGGGCGTGTTCATCTGACTGAGGTTGTTTGCCTACTCTGGTTCGTGAACCAACTGAAGTGAGGTCAACTATATGGTTTTTTTCCTTTTCTTTCGAAGAAGAATGATAAAAATGAAGTCAACCATGTGTCGATCATGTTAAGAAACAACGTTACGGGGTTTCAAACTTTATTTGCCCCTGGGAAACCAGCTCTACGCGCGCACACACACATCAACGATGGGCGTCCTACATTATTTGCCCCTGGAAAATTAGTGCACACTTGCATGCATATTAATTCCCTGAAAGTTATGGATCATTGTCGTGTCACTCTTTGTAAAGTCTTTTTTTCAGCCCATCTGAATAGCACCCGTTGAGCCGGTAGAAAAGTGGAAGGCCCACCTCAACATGCGACCATGTACTCTCTCCGTTTCTAAATATTTGTCTTTCTAGGCATTTTAACAAGTGACTACATACGGAGCAAAATAAGTGAATCTACACTCTAAAATATGTCTACATACATTCATATGTAGTAGTCATTTGAAATGTCTAGAAAGACAAATATTTAGGAACGGTGGGAGTATGAAAAAGATCCATCTTATATTTAATACTCCCTCCGTCCCATAATATAAGAAACATTTTTGACATTAGTGTAGTGTAAAAAAACGTTCTTATATTATGGAACAGAGGGAGTAAATATCTTACAACTGACAAATGAAATATAGCAAATCGTACGTATTTTTAACTTTGTTTCACGTGTTATTAATCTAAATATTTATATTCGACATAATCAAATCTCATTGAAATATATTGCAATCAACTCCCGCAACAACGCACAGGGTATCATCTAATTCACAAAAGCGATGGTTTTTTCTACGAAAAAGGGCTGAGAACCCCTCCCTCCCGCTCGGCCCCCGCGAGGCGACGGGAGGAACCCTACCGCGCCGCCGCCAGCTCCCTTCCCTGCCCCCGCCTCGTCCCCCGCCGGCGCCAACGGCGACGAGGCCTCCTCGTTCCCCCTCCCAGCGGCCTTGGCGGGGGCCAACGCGGCTGGATCGGGGTGCCTCGCTGTCCCGGGGCGAGGCGGCGCTTGTTGGAGATCGTAGCAGAAAACAAAAAAAATTCCTACGTTTCACCAAGATCAATCTATGGAGTCAACTAGCAACGAGAGGAGAGTGCATCTACATACCCGTGTAGATCGCGCGCGGAAGCGTTCAAGAGAACGGGGATGATGGAGTCGTACTCGCCGTGATCCAAATCACCGATGACCAAGTGCCGAACGGACGGCACCTCTGCGTTCAACACACATACGGAGCGGATGACGTCTCCTCCTTCTTGATCCAGCAAGGGGGAAGGAGAGGTTGATGAAGATCCAGCAGCATGACGGCGTGATGGTGGATGCAGCAGTGATCGCAGCAGGGCTTCGCCGAGCTTCTGCGAGAGGGAGAGGTGTAGCAAGGGAGAGGGAGGCACCAAGGCTTGAGGTGTTGCTGCCCTCCCTCCCCCCTCCTTTATATAGGCCCCCTAGGGGGGTGCGCCGGCCCTAGGAGATGGGATCTCCTAGGGGGGCGGCGGCCAAGGGGGTGGAGTACCCCCCAAGGCAAGTGGAGGTGCCCCCTCCCCTAGGGTTCCCAACCCTAGGCGCATGGGGGCCCAAGGGGGGCGCACCAACCCACTATGGGCTGGTTCCCCTCCCCACTTCAGCCTATGGGGCCCTTCGGATGGGTGGCCCCACCCGGTGGACCCCCAGGACCCATCCGGTGGTCCCGGTACAATACCGGTGACCCCGAAACTTTCCCGATGGCCGAAACTACACTTCCTATATATAATTCTTCACCTCTGGACAATTACGGAACTCCTTGTGACGTCCAGGATCTCATCCGGGACTCCAAACAACTTTCGGATTACTGCATACTCATATCTATACAACCCTAGCGTCACCGAACCTTAAGTGTGTAGACCCTACGGGTTCGGGAGACAAGCAGACATGACCGAGACGACTCTCTGGTCAATAACCAACAGCAGGATCTGGATACCCATGTTGGCTCCCACATGCTCCTCGATGATCTCATCGGATGAACCACGATGTCGAGGACCTAATCAATCCCGTACTCAATTCCCTTTGTCAATCGGTACGTTACTTGCCCGAGACTCGATCGTCGGTATCCCAATACCTTGTTCAGTCTCGTTACCGGCAAGTCACTTTACTCGTACCGTAATGCATGATCCCGTGATCAACCGCTTGATCACATTGAGCTCATTATGATGATGCATTACCGAGTGGGCCCAGAGATACCTCTCCGTCATACGGAGTGACAAATCCCAGTCTCGATTCGTGCCAACCCAACAGACACTTTCGGAGATACCTGTAATGTACCTTTATAGTCACCCAGTTACGTTGTGACGTTTGGCACACCCAAGGCACTCCTACGGTATCCGGGAGTTGCACAATCTCATGGTCTAAGGAAATGATACTTGACATACAGAAAAGCTACAGCAAACGAACTACACGATCTTTGTGCTATGCTTAGGTTTGGGTCTTGTCCATCACATCATTCTCCTAATGATGTGATCCTGTTATCAATGACATCCTCATGTCCATAGCCAGGAAACCATGACTATCTGTTGATCAACGAGCTAGTCAACTAGAGGCTCACTAGGGACACATTGTGGTCTATGTATTCACACATGTATTACGATTTCCGGATAATACAATTATAGCATGAATAATAAACAATTATCATGAACAAGGAAATATAATAATCATTTTATTATTGCCTCTAGGGCATATTTCCAACAGTCTCCCACTTGCACTAGAGTCAATCATCTAGTTACATTGTGATGAATCGAACACCCATGGAATTCTGGTGTTGATCATGTTTTGCTCTAGGGAGAGGTTTAGTCAACGGATCTGCTACATTCAGGTCCGTATGTACTTTACAAATCTCTATGTCTCCATTTTGAACACTTTCACGAATGGAGTTGAAGCGACGCTTGATATGCCTGGTCTTCCTGTGAAACCTGGGCTCCTTGGCAAGGGCAATAGCTCCAGTGTTGTCACAGAAGAGAGTCATCGGGCCCGACGCATTGGGTATGACTCCTAGGTCGGTAATGAACTCCTTCACCCAGACTGCTTCATGTGCTGCCTCCGAGGCTGCCATGTACTCCGCTTCACATGTAGATCCCGCCACAACGCTTTGCTTGCAACTGCACCAGCTTACTGCCCCACCATTCAAAATATACACGTATCCGGTTTGTGACTTAGAGTCATCCAGATCTGTGTCGAAGCTAGCATCGACGTAACCCTTTACGACGAGCTCTTCGTCACATCCATAAACGAGAAACATTTCCTTAGTCCTTTTCAGGTACTTCAGGATATTTTTGACCGCTGTCCAGTGTTCCATGCCGGGATTACTTTGGTACCTTCCTACCAAACTCACGGCAAGGTTTACATCAGGTCTGGTACACAGCATAGCATACATGATAGACCCTATGGCCGAGGCATAGGGGACGACACTCATCTTTTCTCTATCTTCTGCCGTGGTCGGGCATTGAGCCAAGCTCAATCTCGTACCTTGCAATACAGGCAAGAACCCCTTCTTTGACTGATCCATTTTGAACTTCTTCAATATCTTGTCAAGGTACGTACTCTGTGAAAGACCAATGAGGCGTCTCGATCTATCTCTATAGATCTTGATGCCTAATATATAAGCAGCTTCTCCAAGGTCCTTCATTGAAAAACACTTGTTCAAATAGGCCTTTATGCTTTCCAAGAATTCTATATCATTTCTCTTCAACAGTATGTCATCCACATACAATATGAGAAATGCTACAGAGCTCCCACTCACTTTCTTGTAAATGCAGGCTTCTCCATAAGTCTGCATAAACCCAAACGCTTTGATCATCTCATCAAAGCGAATGTTCCAACTCCGAGATGCTTGCACCAGCCCATAAATCGAGCGTTGGAGCTTGCACACCTTGTCAGCATTCTTAGGATCGACAAAACCTTCCAGCTGCATCATATACAATTCTTCCTTAAGGAAACCATTAAGGAATGCCGTTTTGACGTCCATTTGCCATATCTCATAATCATAGAATGCGGCAATTGCTAACATGATTCGGACGGACTTCAGCTTCGCTACGGGTGAGAAAGTCTCATCATAGTCAACCCCTTGAACTTGTCGATAACCCTTAGCGACAAGCCGAGCTTTATAGATGGTCACATTACCATCCGCGTCTGTCTTCTTCTTAAAGATCCATTTATTTTCTATGGCTCGCCGATCAACGGGCAAGTCAGTCAAAGTCCATACTTCGTTTTCATACATGGATCCTATCTCGGATTTCATGGCTTCCAGCCATTTGTCGGAATCCGGGCCCGCCATCGCTTCTTCATAGTTCGAAGGTTCACCGCTGTCTAACAACATGATTTCCACAGGGTTGCCGTACCACTCTGGTGCGGAACGTGTCCTTGTGGACCTACGAAGTTCAGTAGCAACTTGATCTGAAGTTTCATGATCATCATCAACAACTTCCTCTCTAAGTGCAGGCACCTCAGGAACATTTTCTTGACATGTGCCACTTACCGGTTCAAGAGGTAATACCTCATCAAGTTCTACCTTCCTCCCACTTATTTCTTTCGATAGAAACTCTTTCTCTAGAAAGGACCCATTCTTGACAACAAAGATCTTGCCTTCGGATTTGAGGTAGAAGGTATACCCAACAGTTTCTTTAGGGTATCCTATGAAGACGCATTTTTCCGACTTGGGTTCGAGCTTTTTAGGTTGAAGTTTCTTGACATAAGCATCGCATCCCCAAACTTTTAGAAACGACAGCTTAGGTTTCTTTCCAAACCATAATTCATACGGTGTCGTCTCAACGGATTTCGACGGAGCTCTATTTAAAGTGAATGCGGCAGTCTCTAAAGCATAGCCCCAAAATGATAGCGGTAAATCGGTAAGAGACATCATAGATCGCACCATATCTAATAGAGTGCGATTACGACGTTCGGACACACCATTACGCTGAGGTGTTCCAGGCGGCGTGAGTTGTGAAACTATTCCACATTTTCTTAAGTGTGTGCCAAATTCGTGACTCAAGTATTCTCCCCCACGATCTGATCGCAAGAACTTGATTTTCCTGTCACGTTGATTCTCAACCTCACTCTAAAATTCCTTAAACTTTTCAAAGGTCTCAGACTTGTGTTTCATTAAGTAGACATACCCATATCTACTCAAGTCATCAGTGAGGGTGAGAACATAACGATAGCCACCGCGAGCCTCAACACTCATTGGACCGCACACATCAGTATGTATGATTTCCAATAAGTTGGTTGCTCGCTCCATTGTTCCTGAGAATGGAGTCTTGGTCATTTTACCCATGAGGCATGGTTCGCACGTGTCAAATGATTCGCAATCAAGAGACTCTAAAAGTCTATCTGCATTGAGCTTCTTCATGCGTTTGACACCTATGTGACCAAGGCGGCAGTGCCACAAGTATGTGGGACTATCATTATCAACCTTACATCTTTTGGTATTCACACTATGAATATGTGTAGCATTACGCTCGAGATTCATTAAGAATAAACCATTCACCATCGGAGCATGACCATAAAACATATCTCTCATAAAAATAGAACAACCATTATTCTCGGATTTAAATGAGTAGCCATCTCGTATTAAACGAGATCCTGATACAATGTTCATGCTCAAAGCTGGCACTAAATAACAATTATTGAGGTTTAAAACTAATCTCGTAGGTAAATGTAGAGGTAGCATGCCGACGGCGATCACATCGACCTTGGAATCATTCCCGACGCGCATCGTCACCTCGTCCTTCGTCAGTCTCTGCTTATTCCACAGCTCCTGCTTTGAGTTACAAATGTGAGCAACCGCACCGGTATCAAATACCCAGGAGCAACTACGAGTACTGGTAAGGTACACATCAATTACATGTATATCACATATACCTTTTGTGATGTCGGCCTTCTTGTCCGCTAAGTATTTGGGGCAGTTCCGCTTCGAGTGACCACTTCCCTTGCAATAAAAGCACTCAGTCTCGGGCTTGGGTCCATTCTTTGGCTTCTTCCTGGCAGCTTGCTTACCGGGCGCGGCAACTCCCTTGCCGTCCTTTCTTGAAGTTCCTCTTACCCTTGCCTTTCTTGAACTTAGTGGTTTTATTCACCATCAACACTTGATGTTCCTTTTTGACTTCTACCTCTGCTGATTTCAGCATTGCAAATACTTCAGGAATGGTCTTTTCCATCCCCTGCATATTGAAGTTCATCACGTGAAAGCAACTGAAGGATTCTGTCAATGACCGCGTCATCCGGGAGATTAACTCCCAGCTGAGTCAAGCGGTTATGCAACCCAGACATTTTGAGTATGTGCTCACTGACAGAACTATTTTCCTCCATCTTACAACTGAAGAACTTGTTGGAGACTTCATATCTCTCGACCCGGGCATGAGCTTGGAAAACCATTTTCAGCTCTTCGAACATCTCATATGCTCCGTGTCGCTCAAAACGCTTTTGGAGCCCCGGTTCTAAGCTGTAAAGCATGCCGCACTGAACGAGGGAGTAATCATCAGCACGTGTCTGCCAAGCGTTCATAACGTCTTGGTTCTGTGGGACGGGTGCGTCACCTAGCGGTGCTTCTAGGACATAATCTTTCTTGGCAGCTATGAGGATGATCCTCAGGTTCCGGACCCAGTCTGTATAGTTGCTGCCATCGTCTTTCAGCTTGGTTTTCTCTAGGAACGCGTTGAAGTTGAGGACAACGTTGGCTATTTGATCTACAAGACATATTGTAAAGATTTTAGACTAAGTTCATGATAATTAAGTTCATCTAATCAAATTATTCAATGAACTCCCACTTAGATAAACATCCCTCTAGTCATCTAAGTATAACATGATCCGAGTTGACTAGGCTGTGTCCGATCATCACGTGAGACGGACTAGTCAACATCGGTGAACATCTTCATGTTGATCGTATCTTCTATACGACTCATGCTCGACCTTTCGGTCTTCTGTGTTCCGAGGCCATGTCTGTACATGCTAGGCTCGTCAAGTCAACCTAAGTGTATTGCGTGTGTAAATCTGTCTTACACCTGTTGTATGTGAACGTTGGAATCTATCACACCCGATCATCACGTGGTGCTTCGAAACAATGAACTGTCGCAACGGCGCACAGTTAGGGGGAACACTTTCTTGAAATTATTATGAGGGATCATCTTATTTACTACCGTCGTTCTAAGTAAACAAGATGCAAAAACATGATAAACATCACATGCAATCAAATAATAGTGACATGATATGGCCAATATCATATAGCTCCTTTGATCTCCATCTTGGGGCTCCATGATCATCTTGTCACTGGCATGACACCATGATCTCCATCATCGTGTCTCCATGAAGTTGCTCGCCAACTATTACTTCTACTACTATGGCTAACACGTTTAGCAATAAAGTAAAGTAATTTACATGGCGTTTCTCAATGACACGCAGGTCATACAAAAAAATAAAGACAACTCCTATGGCTCCTGCCGGTTGTCATACTCATGGACATGCAAGTCGTGATTCCTATTACAAGAACATGATCAATCTCATACATCACATATATCATTCATCATTCATCACAACCTCTGGCCATATCATATCACAAAACACTTGTTGCAAAAACAAGTTAGACGTCCTCTAATTGTTGTTGCAAGTTTTTACGTGGCTGCTATAGGTTTCTAGCTAGAACGTTTCTTACCTACGCCAAAACCACAACGTGAATTGCCAATTTCTATTTACCCTTCATAAGGACCCTGTTCATCGAATCCGATCCGACTAAAGTGGGAGAGACAGACACCCACCAGCCACCTTATGCAACTAGTGCATGTCAGTCGGTGGAACCGGTCTCACGTAAGCGTACGTGTAAGGTTGGTCCGGGCCGCTTCATCCCATGATGCCGCCGAATCAAGATAAGACTAGTAATGGCAAGCAAATTGACAATATCAATGCCCACAACTACTTTGTGTTCTACTCGTGCATAGTAACTACGCATAAACCTGGCTCATGATGCCACTGTTGGAGATCGTAGCAGAAAACAAAAAAAATTCCTATGTTTCACCAGGATCAATCTATGGAGTCAACTAGCAGCGAGAGGAGAGTGCATCTACATACCCTTGTAGATCATGCGCGGAAGCGTTCAAGAGAACGGGGATGATGGAGTCGTACTCGCCGTGATCCAAATCACCGATGACCAAGTGCCGAACAGACGGCACCTCCGCGTTCAACACACGTACGGAGCGGATAACGTACCCTCCTTCTTGATCCAGCAAGGGGGAAGGAGAGGTTGATGAAGATCCAGCAGCACGACGGCGTGGTGGTGGATGCAGCAGTGATCGCAGCAGGGCTTCACCGAGCTTCTGCGAGAGGGAGAGGTGTAGCAGGGGAGAGGGAGGCGCCAAGGCTTGAGGTGTTGCTGCCCTCCCTCCCCCCTCCTTATATAGGCCCCCTAGGGGGTGCGTCGGCCCTAGGAGATGGGATCTCCTAGGAGGGCGGCGGCCAAGGGGGTGGAGTACCCCCCAAGGCAAGTGGAGGCGCCTCCTCCCCTAGGGTTCCCAACCCTAGGCGCATGGGGGCCCAAGGGGGGTGCACCAGCCCACTATGGGCTGGTTCCCCTCCCCACTTCAGCCCATGGGGCCCTCCGGGATGGGTGGCCCCACCCGGTGGTCCCGGTACAATACCGGTGACCCCGAAACTTTCCCGATGGCCGAAACTACACTTCCCATATATAATTCATCACCTCCGGACAATTCCGGAACTCCTCGTGACGTCCAGGATCTCATCCGGGACTCCGAACAACTTTCGGATTACTGCATACTCATATCTATACAACCCTAGCGTCACCGAACCTTAAGTGTGTAGACCCTACGGGTTCGGGAGACAAGCAGACATGACCGAGACGACTCTCTGGTCAATAACCAACAGCGGGATCTGGATACCCATGTTGGCTCCCACATGCTCCTCGATGATCTCATCGGATGAACCACGATGTCGAGGATTTGTCAATCGGTACGTTACTTGCCCGAGACTCGATCATCGGTATCCCAATACCTTGTTCAGTCTCGTTACCGGCAAGTCACTTTACTCGTACCGTAATGCATGATCCCGTGATCAACCGCTTGATCACATTGAGCTCATTATGATGATGCATTACCGAGTGGGCCCAAAGATACCTCTCCGTCATACGGAGTGACAAATCCCAGTCTCGATTCGTGCCAACCCAACAGACACTTTCGGAGATACCTGTAATGTACCTTTATAGTCACCCAGTTACGTTGTGACGTTTGGCACACCCAAGGCACTCCTAAGGTATCCGGGAGTTGCACAATCTCATGGTTGATACGTCTCCGTCGTATCTATAATTTTTGATTGTTCCATGCCAATATTATTCAACTTTCATATACTTTTTGGCAACTTTTTATATTATTTTTGGGACTAACATATTGATCCAGTGCCCAGTGTGAGTTCCTGTTTCTTGCATGTTTTATGTTTCGCAGAATATCCATACCAAACGGAATCCAAACGGGATAAAAACGGAAGGAGCTTATTTTTGGAATATTTGGAAAATTCCGGAAGAAAAATCCACGTGAGACGGTGCCCGAGGTGGTCACGAGGTAGGGGGGCGCGCCTGACCCCCCTGGGCGCGCCCCCTACCCTCGTGAGCCACCCGTAAGGCGGTTGACGCTCTTCTTTTGCCGCAAGAAAGCTAATTTTCGGAAGAAAAAAATCACGGCGAAGGTTTCAGGCCAATCGTAGTTATGGATCTCCATATATACATGAAACGGTGAAACAGAGCCAGAAGAGAACGCAGAAACAGAGAGAGACAGAGAGATAGATCCAATCTCGGAGGGGCTCTCGTCCCTCCCACGCCATGGGAGCCAAGGACCAGAGGGGAAACCCTTCTCCCATCTAGGGAGGAGGTCAAGGAAGAAGAAGAAGATGGTGGCCCTCTCCCCCTTGCTTCCGGTGGCACCGGAGCACTGCCGGGGCCATCACCATCACCACCATCTTCACCAACAACTTCACCGCCATCATCACCAACTCTTCCCTCATCTATGCAGCGGTGTAACCTCTCTCTTAACCGCTGCAATCTCTACTTAAACATGGTGCTCAACGCTATATATTATTTCCCAATGATGTATGGCTATCCTATGATGTTTGAGTAGATCTGTTTTGTCCTAATGGCTATTTGATGATCGTGATTGGTTTGAGTTGTATGTTTTATTATTGGTGCTGTCCTATGGTGATCTCCGTGTCACGCAAGCGTGAGGGATCCCCGCTGTAGGGTTTGCAATATGCTTATGATTTGCTTATGGTGGGTGGCGTGAGTGACAGAAGCACAGACCCGAGTAAGTAGGTTGTTTGCGTATGGGATAAAGGGGACTTGATGCTTTAATGCTATGGTTGGGTTTTACCTTAATGAATCTTTAGTAGTTTCGGATGCTTGCTAGAGTTCCAATCATAAGTGCATATGATCCAAGTAGATAAAGTATGTTAGCTTATGCCTCTCCCTCAAATAAAATTGCAATAATGATTACCAGTCTAGTTATCGATTGCCTAGGGACAAATAACCTTCTTGTTGACAAAAGCTCTTTACTAAAACTAATTTAGTTGTGTCTTCATCTAAACAGCCCCTACTTTATATTTACTTGCTCTTTATTATCTTGCATACCTATCCAACAACACCTACAAAGTACTTCTAGTTTCATACTTGTTTCCGGTAAAGAAAACATCAAGTGTGTGTAGAGTTGTATCGGTGGTCGATAGAACTTGAGGGAATATTTGTTTTACCTTTAGCTCCTCGTTGGGTTCGACACTCTTACTTATCGAAAGAGGCTACAATTGATCCCCTATACTTGTGGGTTATCAAGACCTTTTTCTGGCGCCGTTGCCGGGGAGCAATAGCGTGGGGTGAATATTCTCGTGTGTGCTTGTTTGCTTTATCACTAAGTAATTTTTATTTGATGTTATTATTTGTTCTCTATCTTTAGTTATGGATATGGAACACGAAATACCAAAAAAATTAGGTCTACTTTCTGCTCATGGAGATGGGGAACCTCCTAAAACCCTCGATGCTGGTTATGTGAAAGATATTATGTACTACTTTAATAATCCTGAGAAAAGCCCATTCAATTATGTAATGGGAGTAACGTTGGATCAACGTGAATACTTTAGGGATTACCGCTTGACACAAAAAGGGAAACTATTATGGGATCAAATTCAAATATTGAATTGGTATGCTAGGCAACTATGCTTGAGATATGATTATACTTGTTGCTCTAAGGTGAAGGCTCCACACGTTCCCTTTTCATGTGAATTTAATGATAATAAAACCTTAGCTTCTTATGCTAATGGTATATATGATTACTATGATGTGGAACAAATAGAAGAATTTGTTGCTTTTAAGGGTGCTTATGAAATTGAATCTATGTTTAAAGAGTTTGAAGATTTTGATGATGCTGTTTATAGACCTGAAAATCTAGCTATCCTGAAATACTGTTATGAGAATTATGAATACAATTACGAAATTAATGCGCTTATTAAGAAAGTCTCCGCTGTCCAAGAAGAGACCAATATTTTGCAGGAATCTATGGAAGAAGAAGTTGATGAAACTGTGAGCTCATTGGATGAAAAAGATGAGGAGGAGAGCGAAGAACAAATGGAGGAAGAGCGGATTAGCTACCCGTGCCCACCTTCTAATGAGAGTAACTCTTCAACTCATACATTGTTTAATTCCCCTTCGTGCTTATCGAAGGATGATTGCTATGATAATTGTTATGATCCCGTTGATTCTCTTGAAATATCCCTTTTTGATGATGCTTGCTATGCTTGTGGCCAAGATGCCAATATGAATTATGCTTATGGAGATGAACTTGCTATAGTTCCCTATGTTAAACATGAAACTGTTGCTATTGCACCCACGCATGATAGTCCTATTATATTTTTGAATTCTCCCAATTATACTATATCGGAGAAGTTTGCACTTATTAAGGATTATATTGATGGGTTGCCTTTTACCGTTGCACATGATGATTTTGATGAATATAATATGCATTTGCTTGCTGCTCCTACTTGCAATTATTATGAGAGAGGAACTATATCTCCACCTCTCTATGTTTCCAATACGATAAAATTGCAAGAAACTGTTTATACTATGCATTGGCCTTTACTATGTGTGCATGAATTGTTCTTTTATGACATGCCGATGCATAGGAAGAGAGTTAGACTTCGTCATTACATGATATATGTTACTTTGTGCTCACCACTAAATTACAAATCATTGTTAATTAAAATTGGCTTTGATATACCTTGGGATCCGGGTGGATCCATTACTTGAGCACTATAGGCCTAGCTTAATGGCTTTAAAGAAAGCGCTGCCAGGGAGACAACCCGGAAGTTTTAGAGAGTCATTTATTTCTGTTGAGTGCTTGCATATAGTTTAAAAACAACAAAAATAAAGAGGGGAACCCAAAACTTTTTCAAAAAGGAAAGTGAAAGTGATAGAGGCGAGCATTGTGAAAATGGGGGACGTCCTTGAACTTTGTTCATGCCCATGGGAACTTTGTGAATCTTAATTACAGAAACTTTTCAACAAAAATAATTATCCCCTTGTACAATTCCATTGTATTATAAAAATAATGTGCCAAGGTTTGCCTTTAGGGTGTTTACATTTGCTTGATGGTTTGTACGGTGCAGGACAGAAACTTTGGCTGTAGTGCGCGATTTTACATTTTTAGCTGGAACGTCAAATGGTTCTGATTCTTTTTGCACTGTCTTCCTATACAATTTTTTTTATTTTTCCTAACTTTGGTAGAATTTTTCAAGTATAAGAAGTATGGTGAATGTTCATATTATTACAGACTGTTCTGTTTTAGACAGATTCTGTTTTTGATGCATAGTTTTCTTGTTTTGATGAACCTATCAATTTATATCAGTGGATTAAGCCATGAAAAAGTTATATTACAGCAGACACAATGCAAAAACAAAATATGAATTGGTTTGCAACAGTACCTAGAGTAGTGATTTGCTTTATTATACTAACGGATCTTACCGAGTTTTCTGTTGAAGTTTTGTGTGGATGAAGTGTTCGATGATCGAGAAGGTTTCGATGTGAGAAGAAGGAAGAGAGGCAAGAGCTCAAGCTTGGGGATGCCCGAGGCACCCCAAGTAAATATTCAAGGAGACTCAAGCGTCTAAGCTTGGGGATGCTGGGGAGGCATCCCCTCTTTCTTCAACAAGTATCGGTATGTTTTCGGATTTGTTTCGTTCATGCGATATGTGCAAGTCTTGGAGCGTCTTTTGCATTTAGGTTTTTATTTTTCTTTTATGAACCATGCTGGTATGAGATAGTCCTTGGTTGATTTATAGAATGCTCTATGCACTTCACTTATATCTTTTGAGTATGGCTTTATAGAATGCTTCATGTGCTTCACTTATATCATTTGAAGTTTGGATTGCCTGTTTCTCTTTACATAGACAACCGCCATTTGTAGAATGATCTTTTGCTTCACTTAGATTTGTTAGGGCACGGGCATATCTTTTGTAGAAAGAATTAAACTCTCTTGCTTCACGTATATCTATTTAGAGAGATGACAGGAATTGGTCATTCACATGGTTAGTCATAAAATCCTACATAAACTTGTAGATCACTGAATATGATATGTTTGATTCCTTGCAATAGTTTTGCGATATAAAGATAGTGATATTAGAGTCATTCTAGTCTAGTAATTATGAAATTGAGAAATACTTGTGTTGAGGTTTGCAAGTCCCGTAGCATGCACGTATGGTGAACCGTTATGTAACGAAGTCGGAGCATGAGGTGTTTATTGATTGTCTTCCTTATGAGTGGCGGTCGGGGACGAGCGATGATCTTTTCCTACCAATCTATCCCCCTAGGAGCATGCGCGTAGTACTTTGTTTTGATGACTAATAGATTTTTGCAATAAGTATGTGAGTTCTTTATGACTAATGTTGAGTCCATGGATTATACACACTCTCACCCTTCCATCATTGCTAGCCTCTCTAGTACCGCGCAACTTTCGCTGGTACCATAAACCCATCATATACCTTCCTCAAAACAGCCACCATACCTACCTATCATGGCATTTCCATAGCCATTTCGAGATATATTACCATGCAACTTGCATCATCATCATATACATGACTTGAGCATTCATTGTCACATTGCTTTGCATAATCGTAAGATAGCTAGCATGCTGTTTTCATGGCTTGTCTGTTTTTTGATGTCATTGCTACGCTAGATCATTGCACATCCCGGTACACCGCCGGAGGCATTCATATAGAGTCATATCTTTGTTCTAGTATCGAGTTGTAATATTGAGTTGTAAGTAAAAAAGTGTGATGATCATCATTAATAGAGCATTGTCCCAAAAAAAGAATAAAAAAAGAGAAAGGCCAAATAAAAAAAGAGAAAGGCCGAATAAAAAAAAGAGAAAGGCCAAAAAGGCCAAATAAAAAAATATAAAAAATAAAAGGGACAATGCTACTATCCTTTTTCCACACTTGTGCTTTAAAGTAGCACCATGTTCTTCATATAGAGAGTCTCTTGAGTTATCACTTTCATATACTAGTGGGAATTTTCATTATAGAACTTGGCTTGTATATTCCAACGATGGCTTCCTCAAATGCCCTAGGTCTTCATGAGCAAGCAAGTTGGATGCACACCCACTTAGTTTCAATTAGAGCTTTCATACACTTATAGCTCTAGTGCACCCGTTGCATGGCAATCCCTACTCACTCACATTGATATCTATTAATGGGCATCTCCATAGCCCGTTGATACACCTAGTTGATGTGGGACTATCTTCTCCTTTTTGTCTTCTCCACTATCATATTCTATTCCACCTATAGTGCTATGTCCATGGCTCACGCTCATGTATTGCGTGAAAGTTGAAAAGGTTTGAGAACGTCAAAAGTATGAAACAATTGCTTGGCTTGTCATCGGGGTTGTGCATGATGTGAATATTTTTTGTGGTGAAGATGGAGCATAGCCAGACTATATGATTTTGTAGGGATGAGCTTTCTTTGGCTATGTTATTTCAATAAGACATAATTGCTTGGTTGGTATGCTTGAAGTATTATTATTTTTATGTCAAAGGATAGACTATTGCTTTGAATCAGTCGTGTCATAATATTCATGCCATGATTAGACATATGATCAAGATTATGCTAGGTAGCATTCCACATCAAAAATTAAATTTTTTATCATTTACCTACTCGAGGACGAGCAGGAATTAAGCTTGGGGATGCTGATACGTCTCCATCGTATCTATAATTTTTTATTCTTCCATGCCAATATTATTCAACTTTCATATACTTTTTGGCAACTTTTTATATTATTTTTGGGACTAACATATTGATCCAGTGCCCAGTGTCAGTTCCTGTTTCTTGCATGTTTTATGTTCCGCAGAATATCCATACCAAACGGAATCCAAACGGGATAAAAACGGACGGAGCTTATTTTTGGAATATTTGGAAAATTCCGGAAGAAAAATCCACGCGAGACGGTGCCCGAGGTGGTCACGAGGTAGGGGGGCGCGCCTGACCCCCCTGGGCGCGCCCCTACCCTCGTGAGCCACCCGTAAGGCGGTTGACGCTCTTCTTTTGCCGCAAGAAAGCTAATTTTCGGGAAAAAAACACGGCGAAGGTTTCAAGCCAATCGGAGTTATGGATCTCCATATATACACGAAATGGTGAAACATAGCCAGAAGAGAACGCAGAAACAGAGAGAGACAGAGAGATAGATCCAATCTCGGAGGGGCTCTCGCCCCTCCCACGCCATGGGAGCCAAGTACCAGAGGGGAAACCCTTCTCCCATCTAGGGAGGAGGTCAAGGAAGAAGAAGAAGAAGGGGGGCCCTCTCCCCCTTGCTTCCGGTGGCACCGGAGCACTGCCGGGGCCATCACCATCACCGCCATCTTCACCAACAACTTCACCGCCATCATCACCAACTCTTCCCCCCTCTATGCAGCGGTGTAACCTCTCTCTTACCCGCTGTAATCTCTACTTAAACATGGTGCTCAATGCTATATATTATTTCCCAATAATGTATGGCTATCCTATGATGTTTGAGTAGATCTGTTTTGTCCTAATGCCTATTTGATGATCGTGATTGGTTTGAGTTGTATGTTTTATTATTGGTGCTGTCCTATGGTGCTCTCCGTGTCGCGCAAGCGTGAGGGATCCCCGCTGTAGGGTTTTCAATATGCTTATGATTTGCTTATGGTGGGTGGCGTGAGTGACAGAAGCACAGACCCGAGTAAGTAGGTTGTTTGCGTATGGGATAAAGGGGACTTGATGCTTTAATGCTATGGTTGGGTTTTACCTTAATGAATCTTTAGTAGTTGCGGATGCTTGCTAGAGTTCCAATCATAAGTGCATATGATCCAAGTAGAGAAAGTATGTTAGCTTATGCCTCTCCCTCAAATAAAATTGCAATAATGATTACCGGTCTAGTTATCGATTGCCTAGGGACAAATAACCTTCTTGTTGACAAAAGCTCTTTACTAAAACTAATTTAGTTGTGTCTTCATCTAAACAGCCCCTACTTTATATTTACTTGATCTCTATTATCTTGCATACCTATCCAACAACACCTACAAAGTACTTCTAGTTTCGTACTTGTTTCCGGTAAAGCGAACGTCAAGTGTGTGTAGAGTTGTATCGGTGGTCGATAGAACTTGAGGGAATATTTGTTCTACCTTTAGCTCCTCGTTGGGTTCGACACTCTTACTTATCGAAAAAGGCTACAATTGATCTCCTATACTTGTGGGTTATCAATGGTCTAAGGAAATGATACTTGACATCCAGAAAAGCTACAGCAAATGAACTACACGATCTTTGTGCTATGCTTAGGTTTGGGTCTTGTCCATCACATCATTCTCCTAATGATGTGATCCCGTTATCAATGACATCCCCATGTCCATAGCCAGGAAACCATGACTATCTGTTGATCAACGAGCTAGTCAACTAGAGACTCACTAGGGACACATTGTGGTCTATGTATTCACACATATATTACGATTTCCGGATAATACAATTATAGCATGAATAATAGACAATTATCATGAACAAGGAAATATAATAATCATTTTATTATTGCCTCTAGGGCATATTTCCAACAGCGCTGCGGCGCGGCGGCGTGGTGTTGGCGCTGCGCGTGACGGTGGCGCGCCGGTGCGTGGAGCGGCGGGGGCGGCGAGCGGATCTGGTGTCGTGGCGGTTGCGACGAGGCAGGGCGTCGGTGGCGGGCTCCGGTGGCCTGGGCTGGCTCCTGGCTTGGCGCTGCGGTGGTGCGGGTCGCGGGCGACAAGGATCTGCGGGCGGCCGCCCCTGCCGTGGCTTCGAGCTAGTGGGGGTGGCGGCGCAGTGGTGGTGGCTGGCGGGGCGTGTTGGTCGAGTTCGCGTCGGAACCTTCCTGGTCTGGCGCTCGGACTTCGCCGGACGGCGCGAGGAGGCATCTCCAGTAAGCTTCCATGGCTGCAGCTGCGGGTTGATTTGGTCTCCCTCGTCAGCGGGCTCGCAGTTGCCGATGGCCTCGCGAAGATGTGTGTCAGCTACCATGGTGGGGCGACATGGGGGTGCTCGCGGGGGAGCTTGGTAGGAGGGATAGGTGACCTCGATGCGGTCGCGTCACCTGTCGCCGTCACGGTTTGCCGGTCCGGATTTGTCCGCTCCCCTTTCTCCCCCTTCCCTCGGTCGCGGGCGGGTTGGCGCAGGTTTACCAGCGGAGCGTCTGCGGGTGGTTCCGTCGGTCGAGGGCCATCGGTTGGTCCAAAGCTGGGGCCTTTGTGTAGGTCTCGGGTTGTCTGGTTGCAGGGCGGCGGCTCTGGCGGCGGGAGGCGCGACGTTCGTGGGCGGAGCATGCATCTCAGGTGCGGGCATGCAAACATGGCCGCATGGGTGGCGTGGTTGCGGGTGGTTGACGGAGTTAAGGTTCATCGGTGGGGTGTGAGTGCCGGGTACACCACTTGTCCAGTCCTTTGACTGGCCAACAGTGGCAGTGGTCGTTGCCGCCGTACCCTTCCTAAAGGCTCCGTCGTGGCGTTCACACTTTGGTCGTCTTGCTCCGGGTGAAAACCTGATCTTCGCTGATCGGGCAGTGGCGGCTATCCATGGTCGTATCCTTCTTGGAGGCACCGCTTTGGAGGCCTAGCTTCGTCTTGGTCCGGTTCACCTCTCTATTGGTAGTCGGTGGGAGAATGTGTCGGTGCACACTAGTTTACCAGCCAAGCAATCACACGAGGCACAACACCAAAAGATTTATTAATGATGTTCACCCAAGCTCGGCTACATCCCGGTTCCCGAGCATGATTGCGGGTGCTTCTCCCCATTTATTCCACTACAATATCACACACCGACCACCCAAGTGTTAGTACACGCCACCGGCATCCCCTGCATGTCTCTTTTATTTTATTGGCATGGATTACATCGTGTATCTACCCTCCATATTATACAGAATACCTACTAGGATACATGTGTCCTACTCGAACGCGAGTCCGTACCTTATAATACCACTTTTTTGTGTGAATATGTTTGCTTGCAAAAACGTCTTATATAATGGAAGAGAGGGAATACCAAATAAACAGAAGATTGAGCACTAAGATAATGTAATAGTATTTCCTGGCAACTTTATCACTGAACATAAAATATAAAATAAACCTTAGTACTGAACATGCAAAATTGATTTCCTATGTCACGTGTTAAAGAAAAAAGGATTTCCGACGGCATGCACGAGCGTCCATTTTTGTTCCGTGCAGCGAATAATCGGCTTCCTATTTTTTTTCACGTAGCAAATAATATGCTTCCTATAACAGTCGAAAACAGGAGAGCGCAACCCTCAAAAAAAAACAGGAGAGCGTACTGTGTCCAAAAAAGAATATGCAACGTTGATTTTCTATGTCACTTGTTTTTTTTAAAGGATTTCCAACGGCATGCAGGGCGTCCATTTTTGTTCCGCGTAGCAAATAATCGGCTTCCTATTTTTGTTCCAGGGAGCAAATAATCTGCTTCTATATATATCCTCAAAAGAAAAGAGGAGGGGGTCAAAGAAGAACATGAAACATTGATTTCCTATGTCAAGTGTTAAAAAAAGGGATTTCCGACGGCATGCACGAGCGTCCATTTTCATTCCGGCTAGCAAATAATCGGCTTCCGATTTTGGTTCCACGTTGCAAATAATCTGCTTTCTATCACCCGCAAAAAAAAAAAATCTGCTTTCTATAACGGTCCAAAACAGGAGAGCGGAAATGCGAAGGATGCAATTAACTAAATTTATATGGTGGGGTTTTCCAGAACAGTGTAGTACCTGACCTGGATATGGATAATCCTCCGATCCATTCCAAAGGCGCAGGTACTGAAAACGAATATGCTGCGTCGGTTACTCTGCAACTCTGACATTCCTTTTTTTCTATATAAGGATAAGGAAGAAATCAGTTGTAGCACTTCGGAGTTCAGTAAGGGCATGTACAATGGTTGATAAGATAGTCTTATCTTAAGTTTTGCATGTAATTTAGAGATGACAAAGAAAAATGTCTACAATGGGTCATCTCTTAGTCTTATCTTGAATAACTAGCAATTCCTAAAAATGTGGTGAGACATATTGTGCTAAGAGATCATCTCTTGTCTTATCTTAAATAAGAGAAGACAAGCCTTCTCTTATGAGTTCTCTCTCCTCCACCTCATCATTTATCCTATGTGGCACTCCTAAGATAGCACCATTGTACATGCCCTAAATATCATGTACAATGGTCGATAAGGTAGTCTTATCTTAAATCTTGCATATAATTTAGAGATGACAAAAAAACATATCTACAATGGATCATCTTTTAGTCTTATCTTCAATAATTAGTTATTCCTAAAAACGTGGTGAGACATATTGTGCTAAGAGATCATCTCTTGTCTTTTCTTAATTAAGAGAAGACAAGCCTTCTCTTATGATTTCTCTCTCTTCCACCTCATCATTTATCCTACGTGGCATTGCTAAGATAGAACCATTGTACATGCCCTTACAAAAAATATATATACTTTGATCTATTATAAAAATTCACACAAATCATTCAAAACATAATAAAAGATACATCAAGGTCCCTGGGCTACCAAATGACCACTGCCGCCGCCGTCCCGCTGTCGTCGCTCTTATATCGGAGCCGATCTGACCCTGTTTGACGACAACCGTAAAGTTTTTGTGCAAGCGTCGCTAAGGACCAGCGCCTTCGAGTCATAGTCGTCGCCGCTAAATCCTTAAATCGATTCGAAAACCCTAACATCAAATCTCGTTGTTTTGTACGCACAACGAGAAATCCTAACCTTATTGCCTTGAGTAGCTGACAGAATCGACGTCGGAGCTTCGTCTAATCCGGCCTGGCAGACGAACTTGAGAAGGACCAAAGTCCAGAAGACCGACTCGTAAAAAAAGCGCCGACATTCGTCTGAGGGCCGCCATGCAAAGACTAAAAGGTTAACCTATTTGGTAGCTGGAGTTATAATATTCTTTTACTAAAATGATTCAAATCTATTATCAAAGTTCAACGGATATACAAAGCATCTTGAACATAGTTAAATTACATTGAAATTTCAGGACCCCCAGGCAATCACTATTGCCGCCAGAACGAGCCGCCGATGCGCCGCTGTCGCCGCTCCTCTACCGGAGCCGACTTGACCTTGTCAATGACAGTCGGGAAGTCTTCGTGCACGTGCCCCTAAGGGCCAGCGCCCTGGAGCTGCAGTCGTCGCCGTTGATCCCTTGCATAGAACTGAAGCACCTGACACCAAATCTCGCCACAAGACGAGAAAACCAAACCTCACTGCCCCAAAAGACAACATGAATCTATGTCGGAACTCCGTCGACTACGTCCATACGGGCGAACTCGAGGAGGATTGGAGCCAGGAAGCAAACTTGAAGAAGTAGCCTAATCTAAACTACTAACCGAACCAGAGAGACCTGGATTCACCTGCCCGCCACCGGCCACCAAAGGGACAGGCAGAGGGGAAGCGAATCCACGGACTCGCTGACGAAGTTTGGAGAAAAGAATTTGCCCTAGCCATTTAGGGTTAGAGAAAAAGACAGTGAGCCATAGTTTTAACAACAGAATAACCATAGTTTTATAATAAACATCGTGGAGTGTATATTACTTAGTCTAATCATAAATGGACTACCAAAGTATTTTTCTTAATCTAAAAGCATAGTTATAAAATCGTCTACATGTTATCCCACACGCGCTAGTTTTATTAGGACGCGAACGAGAGGAATTAAATCCATTTGAGCGCGTATGTAGAAAAAGGAAGGCATTAAATTCTTTAGGCCTATATTTTTGTAGTGCTAAAAATACACAGGACGTATTAAATCAGTGCCAAATATTACGCACGTCTCAACGTCAGCCGTCGGATGGAGGAAACCCACAGCATCCAACGGCGCAGGGCCCAGGGCGGGTCTATATAAACCCCCTGTGGCCACAGCCCTCTTCCCTAAAGCCACCACCGTCTTCCTCCCGTCCGTTTCTCGCATCGGGAGGCGACAAGAGAATGGCACCGCACTCCCCCGCCGTGAAGCTCCAGTCCCGCGCCGCGCCGGCGCCGTCGTCGGCGATGGGCGCGCACCGGTGGTCCCGCCCCATCGCCAAGGGCCCGCCGCGCAAGATCAGGATCGTGCACGTCCTGGCGCCGGAGGTGATCAAGACGGACGCGCGGCACTTCCGCGAGCTCGTGCAGCGCCTCACCGGGAAGCCGAAAGGCGGAGGGGTCGGCGGAGGGGCGTCCTCGTCGTCCTCGTCGCGGTCGCCCGAGAGCGCCGCGGCGGAGTCGTCGTCCCAGCAGCAGGCGGCGGCAGGCGGCTCGTCGTCCGTCGCGGTCGCGGTCGCCCCCGAGGCGGCGGCGGGGGGGACCGTCAAGGCGGAGGTGAAGGAGGAGGACGCCGCGTCGCCGGAGGGCGGGTTCGGGGAGGCGGGGGGCACGGCGACGAACGACGCCTTCTTCCAGGACCTCGACGAGTTCCTCCTCGGCGGATGGCTTTAGTCTCTGATCGGTCAGCGGCGCGCCCCCCGTTAGAGCTAAGTCCGAGAACTTTTGCCCCCCGCTGTTGCTGCATAGGATGGTGACGGTTAACAGAGATCCCCCATTTCGGCCTGGAATTTTAAGTTATAGAATTGGGTTTCCTGCGTCTGTTACTTCTCCAGTTTGTTGATATTTCAGTTGTGTTATTCAAATTTGAACCCGCACTTGGAATGGAAATGGCAGATTAGTTTGGTTGTTTCGACGGCATTGCGTGTCTGATTCCATCCTTCCTTGCTTGTATCTTTCTTCTGGGTGAACTAGAGGGAGATAGAGAGATGGAGAGGTAGGTGCGCATGCTCTGAAATCTGAACTGACGATGGAGGAAGACATGGCAGAATTCTTTGCAGCGTCAGCCTGTCAGGAGTGGTTAGGTGCAGGACTAACAGACCTTGCGCTGCGCGCACGTACAGGATGGTCGCAATGTCCACACGATATCTCAAAAATAAAAGACTGTTTCTCCCGAGGAAGTAAGCATTCTTCAGTTCAGGTAGAACGCCCTCCTCAAGCCTGTGAGGAATGACGGCTTATACTGTGATAATTACTCCTGATGCAATCGAACAAGGGAAGATTGTAGATACTATGGCCGTAGATCATCGGCCCAAAATTACAGTACAATGGCCTCATGATCCACATTTCATCTTCCTGCTGGATGTTTGAATTTGAGATAGCATACCGAGCTAATTTACCTTGGTGTCATTTGCGCCGATGCAAAGCTGGGTGCTGGAATTATATGGAACAAAACAAGTTACAGTTCAGAGTTATTCACTGCCCATTTCGCATATCTAATTTTTGATTGCATCTGAGTGCGCAAGTATTGCTCAGCTCCAGGATAGCAGTAACTACTCTAGCCAGCAGCAAAAAGGAGCTTGAATTTACACACTCAAGTGGCTGCTAACATATGCACTGCTTTTTCATGTATGCGAAAACCTGGAAAATGGCAAGAAAGAAAAGACATCTCCGAAAAAGTTAACCATAGTGCTCCGGTTAGTACCCAAACATTAGCTTTGATATTCAGGAATCACTACGTCTGGCGTGTTCTCCATTGGATTTGGTTGCGGCCCTTCCAGTTTTGTCAGGACGTCAGGTGCTCCAGCAGCATCTCGGATAATCTAAATGAGAAGACAGAACAACCATGAGAAGTTGTGGCTTTTCAATCCTTCCAAAATACTGTACTAGTAGGACGGATAATATGAGATTTCAAACCATTCATTCTGTACTTTGTGCAACATGATTAGATTGACTTGTCTAGAAGAGAGGATCGAACTGACGCAACTGTATTGGTAGGCTGATTAGATTATCAGCATCTTAAACTTGCAAATGACGTTGATATATGCCATAAATCTGGCATCTTATCGATGATTTTTAACAACAAAAACTGACAAATATGTGCATTTTTTCTTCTGGTCTTGCTTACGGGATGCTCAACATTCTCAAGAAGATACCATAGACTGGTACTTCAGCGGATTAAGAGCCTTCATTTCAATTGTCTAGATAAAATGATGATGCTAAATCTGTGCAGCACTCAAACTCAGTATGTCATCAGCTTTTATTTTCTTTGACATTTATGCGTTTATGAGCTAAGTATAGAATCAGGTATATTTTCTCTAAAAGAACTAGGCATAGTCCAGTAACTATGTCCAACATGTGACACTTAAGACATACTGTATGGTACAACTCAAGCGTGGAAGCTATAAAAGTACTGATTCCATCTTTTCTGTTAGTTCATACAGAAGCTATAAAAGTACTGATTCCATCTTTTCTGTTAGTTCATACAGTAGATAAAACCAAGGGGTTACTTCCAGGATGGATGGTGGTCACAGTGTAATGTACACAGGTGCAAATGCATGTTATCATGATATGATTTTGGTGTTCGCTTTAGTGTGTGATAAACTGATAAACATACCAGTATTTCTTCATCAAGGTAGGAAATCATGAATAAGCGCTGGTACATCCCATCTGTAATTAAAAAAAAGGGGCCATGCAACGGAACTAATCAATCCATGTAACATAGTACATGACAATTATTAAAGATTCATGGCATCACAGAATGAAAAATAGCATAACTATATTGAACCATCCTGTGATGGTGCACTAAATACTGCAGGTAGACAAAAGTATTGCAGATGGACAACATGGATAGAGAGAACTAGATACCGTGATGTCATGAATACTGTGAGCATTCCTCTCTTGTCATGGTTGGAAGTCAAATTTTGGAAGAAACAAAAGGCAGCATTCCAATAATTTAATATTTTTGGCAAAAAAAATCAGTGATTACAAATGTATTGAAGCAAGTAGCAGTTTTCTAACAAGAAAAGGTCAGTAATAAATCCTGCGGTTGCATTGTATGAATTGGCAGTATGTCCTAATAAAACTGGAAAAGTGATGCAGTAACAAGAAGTCTATAAATCAAGCCTTATGTACTTACTAAGAGGTAACTTAACCCCCTCCGAAACAGCATCTCTTATAGAGGCAGGAAGTTGCTGTAGAGCTCCTGCAGTTTGTCCAAGTAAGCCCTTCAGTTGTTCAGGTAGTGTTTCTTCACTGATTTTGGGGGTTTCCAAAAATGCCTCGACGTATTCCTCTTTCATCCTGATAGGCCCCTCCACGGACAGTTGAGTGGTCAGAACAAATCTGTTTTGTATCTGCATACACAAAAAGGCCGTAAACTGTGAGACATGAATGGAACAACAGAACTCAACATGGTCATATACAAATGTACAGCTCCTGGATAAGACAGATAAATGGCTGCCAGCAATGCCTTAGTATGAACGTGGGATCTTGGTATCTTGCCACATTACAAGAGCTACTTCTCATAATTTCATTTGAAGAAAAAAATAGCTATGCATGCTGTAGGCAGGTATATAAATGGCACAAACATTGCGAACATGAGGTAGTTGTAAAGATAGATCCAAAAATGCACAAGGGTTGTAGGCAGCTTCCACAACTTTTGAAATTACCGTATTCAAGAGCTTGACGTTCGAGGAAATTTTGCAGTAGCCATCCCTGATCACCACATCAAGCCCCGTAAAGTGTGCGACACTTGTAGGTGACCGCCTACGAAAAGAGCATACTCGCTATGTGATACACATTTTTGTCAGGGAAAGATCAATTTAGATTTATGTATTTGCAACACACCATGAAAAGATAACTTTTAAGAAACCATGTAACTCATTCTCATGAGAATAAAGTAAGGAGAGCTCTAATTAAAATGGTGAGTTCATTGTAATGTAACTTGCATCCAGAAATAGTGGCGTACTCAAACAAAAGCTTGGATGCAAATGTTCCCGGACTGCTATCACCGAACCATTCAATGTTCCATCGACCTTCCAGATAGGGTGATCTGAAAAGTGAAACATATGATTAATGAACAAGGACCAACGAAATGTCCATACAACATAACTGTTTTAGTCAGAAATGATGGGAGTTCCTCATGGATATGGGACATGTAAATGCGGAGATGAATGGAAGTCATTGGTTCCTAAACTGAACATCATGTTAGCATCTCCAACTTATTTTGATGATAGTTTGCCTGTTGAGAACTGCAGCGCTTACGTTGTGGGACGAGGAGTGGGGTTGAGGCGTTCGAGGCCGACGATGCGCTCATTGACGTCGATCTTCTGCATCTCCGTGGTCTTGCCGCTAACAAAGGCTTCGAAGCCTCCAGAGTCCCTGAACTGAAATGGGCAGCAGTTTACATACTCAGACCGTGAATGCAGAACCCAACTGTCAACATGCAGACACGAACACTACTAAGCTCATGATTCGGTGGGCTCTGCAAAATCGAGGCGTTTACTCGTCAATCAAATCGAAAGCTGTGCAAAAGTGACTTCCGCTGGGCACAATTGGCTTATTGAGAAACTACTAATAGCCAAATCGGCAGCTGCACTGGGCAGTGGATACGATTCGTATGGACCAGACCAGCACGGCAGTACGGGGCAGGCCGTAGCCATTCATTCTGCGAGGAAGGGGAACAGGAGAGGGGGAGGAGGCTCACGGCGAGGAGGAGGGACTCCTTGGCGGAGAGGCGCTCCATCTCGCGGGCGTAGCTGGCGGCGGGGCCGCCCTGGAACTGCGCCGTGGCCCTGCAGCGGCACCCGGCGGCGCGGCGGGGGGAGAGGCGCAGCTGGCCGTCCCGGCGACCGCGGACGGCGGGCAGCAGCGGAGGGGAGACCGGGGCGAGCGTCGCTGCGGCGGCGGCGGCCATGCCGGAGGAGGCGACTTTGCCGTGCGTGAGCCGAGGGGAGGAGAGAGGAGCTCGAGATGTCGTGGTGGTGCTGGAAGCGCTGTGCTGTGTAGGCCAGTCCACGTAGAACAAGGAGAGAGAAATGACCTTCGCAGGTGTAACTGGTCCCACATGTCATTGACACCACTGGCGTACACTACTTCAAAAGTCAAACTTTTTACGTTTGACCAAGTTTATATAAAAAAATACTCTCAAGATCTACAATAGTGACCAAATAAATAAAACATGAAAACATATCTTATGATGGACGAATCTAATTATACTAAATTTCATATTGGTAGATTTTGCTATTTTTCTCGATAAAATTGATCAAATCTTGAGAAGAACAAGGAAGTACGTATTACGTTTGCAAATGCAGGCATCATAAGAGCACAGTGAAATCAGTGACCCGTCTGTGGTCAACACAGCTGGGTAATCACCACAGCAATGGACCGCGGAAGCTAGAACCGAATAAAACGCACAAGGAGAAAGAAAACTCAAAAGGCGACTTAACTAGACTGGGATGACAGCAAGAAAGTTCTGAACCATATTTCATTCAAAAAAGCTGAATCTTATCACAATCCATAGAACCAAAATACAACAGGCCTAATCACCTAGAGCCAGCAGCAAGGGAGAACAGAATAGTCACAGTAGCAGCACAAGAAGGAGCGAGGATCAACCGCAGCAGCGGTGTCATCAGACGGCGGCACCCTTCCGCTGCTCGGTCTCGCCATGGGCGAAGTGGCAGCGCTCGCCGAAAGTGCAGGTGCCCTTGAGGAAGTTCTCGCATATCTTGGTCTTGTAGTTGCTCCTGCCTCCAGGCCCGCCCCCGCCGCCGCCACCGCCTCGGCCTGCGGGGGCTGCTGCGCTGGCTGGGTTCTTCGACGGAGTGCTGGCGCTGATGCTGGCAATGAGATCACGCACCATGTCGTTGGCTTGCTTTATCTGGTCGAAGCTGCCTTCCAGCTCAATGTTCTTCAGGTCTGGGTTTGATTCGTGGTCACGTATCGAGAGCTTGACCCCTGTGATGCGGCAGATCTGCTTCGTGTTGACCCCGCCCTTCCCGATTATGCCTCCGGCGAGAGCGGCGTCAACACTGACCTTGCAGGTAGACGAGGCGCCAAAGTTTCCAGCAGGAGGACCCATCGAAGCTGGCAGAGGTGGTTCGTGTCGACCTCCATATCGACCACCCATAGGAGGAGCATAGGAACTTTCTTGGGACATGTAGGAGGATGGTGGCCTGCCAAGCTCCCTCTCGCCGTGGGCGAAATGGCACTTGTCACCAAACTTGCAGCCTTCTGCAGTGTTGTACTTGGTGCACATGCGTGTTTTGACACCAGAAGCAGCATGGTCCGCTGGAGCTCTTGACGGTGCAGACACAGCAGCATGGCCTAGGCTGTGTGATTTTGATACTGCCTGGTATCCACCAGGGACAAAGTGCGCGAAGTGACAGCCCTCACCAAAGGGGCACCCAACAGTGCTGCATCATTCAAAACAATACAGATTATGTACTGATCTTGCAATAACAAATATAGTAAGTAATGAGAACTGAGCAAACTTAGAGACTTGTTACAAAGGACAGTTGTAGAACTGTATACCAAGGCAGAAGAGTTCTCATAACAAGATAACAGTGCTACCAAAGGCAGAAGATCACATGTATTACATGTTATCAGTGCAAATGGCCCAAATTGACATAATAACAGAAACATAATTGTAAAGTTGCATGAAATCCTGTCTGACAATTTTCAGTATATAGGAATCCAGGCAGGTGCAAGATTCAAACAAGATTCACAGAGACCACAATACTGCATATAGCATATGTATATGTATGTGCTTAAAAGGATGCTTTCATTACTCAACAGAACTAAAGCATGTTAGTGCAGACTCAATTACCAAGTAATAGAGAAAGAGAAGGTCCTATCTAGAGAACAAAAAAACATGCAACAAATGTGGATTGTGGTACTGTTATTATCTTATTTATTTGAACACTATGAAAGAAAAATATTAAATGTATATACTTTGATCAGTTGGCAACATTGCTGTGCATGAATTACAATTTGCAACAATCCGTAAAGCTTCTGCACCAAAAATAAAAGTAGCAGGGGAGAATTTAATTCTTAACTGTAATACACAGTAAAAATTAGAAGGTACCGTTCTGATGTTATTTTGGATAGGTTAAGATTTGAACCTGAAAAACTTGGTGCAAGGCTTCGATTTGCTTGATAGACCAGTTTGTTGTGACTCCGATTCTGTTGCATGAAATTAATTACATTTTTCCACTTGTTAGAAGTTGCATTGTTGATCTTCTATTCAAGTAAACATGTACAATTTGTGTCCAATAAATTTGATGAATGGACATAATTTTAGATAAGATAAAGATGATATTCACTGGTGCTTATCCTGCAGAAAATGGTCATGGTTACACTCACACTGCATATTGTTGAAAGACGACAACTAGAAACAGATCATAACATTCATGAATGATGTTTAACATGTTTCTTTTTTTGTAATGGACTCCTCCAATTCCATTTTGAGCAAAAGCAGGTGCTTTGCTTTTCCAAATTTGTTTCCCATCATCATCACCTTTCCCACATGTTCTTTCCTTCTTTTCAAAGAAACCTCGCCTTGATCCAACTTTTTAGTACATCCTGCTCTTAGATGAGTTGGTTCAGCTTTCGGTTGCCAAGCTATTTTTTCTGTACTTGATAGGTATTTCATTACGGTACAAGACACGATGCAGGTGGGTCTTAATTCCACTCGACCGCAAGGAGCTGTACCGGCGCGAAGAGGGCATCCGATGGATTTGGCATAATTATCAACCTACCGCAGGGATTTGCCGGCACTAGAGCATGGATACTTCCGCACATGAATACTGGAGCATGGATACTTCCGCACATGAATACTGTCAAGTAAGATGCAGGCAAATCTTATCTTATACAGGGGATAACGGCACGACACGCTCACTCGCTCCACGCTCGCGGACCAGAACCTAGAGGTACCCTAGAGAGCGCCGAGGCTGCAGATCCAGCGGCAGGAGCTACACGACAGGGCGAGACCTGACGACGGGACCTAGAAAGCGTACGAGGGGGCCGGGGAGAGATGGGGAAGAAAGCAACGCGTTACCTCTCGAGCGCTTCCCGCCTGCGGCGCCTCCGTTGGCGGACTCCGGCCGGGATCTCTTGCGGGCGGCGGCATCCATGGCGAGCCCTCCGCGTCGAGGCGGAAACCCTAGCTTGCGGTTTGGCGGAGGCGGAGTGGGGCGCAGCGGAGGGAGGAAGAGGCCAAGTGCGAAATCGCTTCGGTCGAGTTAACGGCCAGAGTCGTGGGTGTGCATCTTACGGTGGCTGGGCTTCATAAGCCCAGGTTTTGGGGCTTGGCCCTCGAGCCGGACTGGGGGTCCAAACTCCGACGGGAATTCGCATTCCGGCCCAGTTACGTATACGCTTCTGTCACCCAAATGGACTACACGGCATCAATTTGAGCTCGATTTCTCCACTCAAAAAGAAAAAGAAAACTCTGAGCTCCATTTTCTCAACCCCCCCCCCCCCCCCCCAAAAAAAATCTCAACTCGAGAAGGCAAATATGTTTTTGTTAGAGAGCGGGCTTTATTCAGATCTCAAAGTTCGTAGGCATACATTCTAAAAAAAAGTCATATACAAATGATATCAAGTAAAGTAGAAAGCCAAACATGGCACCCAATGAAAAGAGAAGAAGAGGCTTTAGCTAGAGCATGTGCCTAAGTCATTGTTATCCCGCTTTTTATGGCCAAAAGAAACCTTCTTGAAAGAAGTTTGACCTTGATCTACCCCCTGAAGAATGGTTGCATAGCGAAGGCACCTGGAGAGTCCCCCATCGACGTAGATCTTCGCAACATCTTTATATGGCAGAAGTCAACTGCCTTTTGGAAGCAAGCTACACACAAGCCTGTTTTGAGATTTTCATGCAGGTGCCAATTGAAGATTGTTAAGAAATTTGTTTACAAATCTTGACGTGCTCAAAGGACTTTGGAACTCATCATCGTGTAACAAGTACCAGCACCCGAGCAAGTTCATCATGATTGAACATATCGAAGAGCCAGAATAGCCAAAGTATTGCATCCATAGTATGGTCTGAAATGACAAGTTCAGTTAGCCCCTCGTCAACCATTTGATAGTCGATCAAAGAATGCCTCAATGACACTTATAAAAAACGATATCATTGAACAGTTGTTATGGCTTGCGCTTGTTATTAATTGTAAATACATTGATTTTATGTATCAAGTTTGCATCTTAACACGTCATCATGTGTTGAGAAGTTCCCTTTATCTAGTTTTTCCTTCAATGCATGCAACGATAAACCAAGCTGCTAATGAAATAAAAATGATGATAAATGTGTTTCCCCTATGAAGGATCTCATATTCTCATTTGTTTCCCCACATGAATCTGATTCATATATGATTCGCGTTGATATTTTCCATGTGTCCCAATGGCAAGTCATTTAAATCTATGTGTTACCCGTGTGATTATTATTGGTAGCTTATACTGCAAATCTATAGTTTTTATATTGAAAGGGCATTTCCCTACTTTATGTTTTGGATGATGATGACAACCCTTTGTTGGTCTAATCGTGTGCTATACGTTTCAGGTTCTCGATGCTTAGGCTTACATCGGATTGCTATTGCCTCTCGTAGGAAAATATCGAAGACGTGTCCTCTACGCTTTTATTTTCTTTGGTCGTAGGGAACCCGTACTATCAAGAGGGAATCCTCATTAGAAAGCACTGGGGGAATCTTTTCACGTACACGTTCATCACCCCTCCTTTGTCTTCCTCAGGTGTGAGAGAGAGAGAGAGTTTTTCCTTGTCTCTTCCCCTATCCTTCATGCTCACTGTTTCTGCCCAGCGGTTGTACCGCTCTCTGGAGCAGTTGTACCGTTGGGTCTTGTCGCTCACCAGCTTTACTCGAGCGGTTGTACCGCTGCCTCCGGGCGGTGGTACCGCCACCATGCTCTGCAAATGCTGGGGCGGTGGTTCCGTCCATGCACCGCTCAAGTACCGCTCGCGCTTCTGTTTTGATGCGGTTCTTGGGCGGTAGTGGCCCGGTTGGTCCGGTCGTTCCACGATGACCGGTACCACCGGTGGTCCGAGCGGTTCTTCCGCTCAGAACTTAGCCGCCCAAGAAATCAAGGCCATGCAGTTGTTTCCGGCCAGGCACCGCCCAAGTACCGGTCAAGCTCCTGTTTTGATGCGGTGGTTGTGCGGTGGCCAGGCGGTTAGTCCGGTTATTTTTCTTAGCCGGTACTACCGCCCGCCTGTCCGGTTGTACCGCTTGGTAGGGTTCTGCAGATACACCGTGAGTCCCGGTTGTACCGGGACGAGGACCGGTTGTACCGCTGCAGTGCAAAAAACGCAGTAACGGTTGGAATCGAGGGTACTATATAAGTGAGCTTCTCCCACCTACCACTCTCACCTTTGACCTCTCTCACTCCACCATTAATGCACTTCAAGCTCTCTTGCCCGATCTCTCTCTCTAGCCACTCAAACTTGTTGATTTGCTAGGGATTGAAGGAGGAGACCTAGATCTACACTTCCACCAAAGGATATTTGCTTCCCCCATACTTTCTTGTGTGGATTTTGTTACTCTTGGGTGTTTGAGCACCCTAGACGGTTGAGGTCACCTCGGAGCCATATTCCATTGTGGTGAAGCTTCGTGGTTTCGTTGGGAGCCTCCAATTAAGTTGTGGAGAGAGCCCCAACCTTGTTTGTAAAGGTTCGGTCGCCGCCTTCAAGGGCACCAATAGTGGAATCACGGCATCTCGCATTGTGTGAGGGCGTGAGGAGAATACGGTGGCCCTAGTGGCTTCTTGGGGAGCATTGTGCCTCCACACCGCTCCAACGGAGACGTACTTCCTCTCAAAGGGAAGGAACTTCGGCAACACATCCTCGTCTCCACTGTCTCCACTCTTGGTTATCGCGTGCCTTTACTTGAGCAGGCTTATTTGTTTCATATCACTTGCTTGCTTGTGTTCCTATCCTTGTTGCATCATATAGGTTGCTCACCTAGTTGCATATCTAGACAACCTACTTTGATGCAAAGTTTAAATTGTTAAAGAAAAGCTAAAAATTGTTAGTTGCCTATTCACCCCCCCCCCTCTAGTCAACCATATCGATCCTTTCAATTGGTATCAGAGCCTCGTCTCTTTATTAAGGACTTTACCGTCCAAAGAGTATGGTTGATACCGTAGACGGTGTGGAGGAACACTCCGGTGTGAATCCGATCTCGTCTACGGGCGATGGGGGAACCTCGATCTCTCGTGAGGAGTTCAATGTGGCCTTAGAGACATTGAAGACCTCCATGTCGACCGAGGTTGAAAGCATGTTTACTAAATTTCTTGAGGGGCTTAAACTTTCCACCGCACCATTGAAAGTGGGTGACCCCACCGACAAGGTGACGGATGCTATCCCCGACAAGGGGGAAGCTAGTAGTGAAAAGGCTCCTTCTTCTAGTGGTAAGAATGGCACCGGCATCTTTGCTCATGTGGAACCACCACTTGTTTATGGTGGACCGGTTCCTTCTACTCATTTGAATCATGCCGGTCCTCCCCCTAAGATTGTGAAAAATGAGGACTTTGATTCTTGGGTTTACCGCTTTAAATGTCATTTAAATCATGTGAACACTAACCTTTGGAGAATAATTGAAGAAGGTTTCTATCCGCATGATCCAAGCAACTTCACTCCTCGAGAAGCCGCGGATAATCAATTCAATGAGAATGCTCTCTTCATCATTCAAGATGCAATTCCACCCGAAGACCTACCTCATCTCCGTCCCTTCGCCTTGGCCAAAGATGCATGGCATTGTGTTGTCTCTCTCTACCGGGGTAGCGCAAGCATCCAACGCTCCAACTATGAAGTGGTGCAAGATGAGGCCGATGAGTTTGCAATGAAAGAAGATGAAGAACCTCGTGAGCTTTATCGGAGAGTAACCAAACTCGCGGTCTCACTACGAGATCACGGGAGCAAGGACACGGATGAGAATTGGATCAAGCGCAAATTCCTCAAGGCAATGATGCCCTATCACAAGGCCATGTCCTCCGTCATTCGTCAAAGACCGGACTTCCACACTTTGACCTCAAGCGAAGTGTTGGATGAGTTTGTGGCCATGAACATTTTGGACAAGACCACCAAAAATGCGGTGCTTCATTCTCAAAGGGCGAAGAAGCCTAACCTTGCATTGAAGGCCAAGCTCACCGTTGAAGAGGAAGAAGAGGAAGAAGAGGAGAGCAACCCCGAAGATACGAAGTATGCGTATCATGAACACATGGCACTTGCTTCAAGGCAATTTTGGAGCAAGAAAAACTCGAGGCCAAACGTTAGCAAAAACAACTCAAGTGGCACGAAGAGCAGGAAACGTGTAAGGACTTGCTACAATTGTGACAACGTGAGTCATTTTGTTGCGGAGTGTCCGTATGAGAAGAGGGAAGACAATGGTGGCAAGCTCATCCGAAAGGGCAAGGCCAAGTCATTCCCCAACAAGAGCAACTTCATCAAGAAGAATCCTCCCAAGGCATTGGTGGTACAAGAAGAGTACAATGAGGATGATGACGATGATGAAAGTGATGAGTCGGTTGCCATGGCCTCCATTGCCATTGCGACAACTCCACGGGTGTCTCTCTTCGACTCACCCAATGAGAGTATCACCGCCAAGTGCCTCATGGCTAAAGCCACCAACAAGGTAACCTCCAACATCAAAACTACCATCATTAATCATCCTTCTCCGACGGATAGCATTAATGAACTTGAGAAAGCTAATGTGGAGGCTAATGAGTTTGAGGCCTTTATGGGCAAACTCAAGGGAAAATCCAAGAAGCACTTTGTTGCTCTCTTGGAACAACTTGGTGAAGACAATGACATGATCGAGGCTCACGAAGACACCATCACTAAGATGGAAGGGCATAGTCGTGACTATGCTGATGAGATTTCGAATCTTTCCAATGCTCTTGAGGAAGAGCGTGGTCTTCATTTAGCTCTTGAGGAGTCACACAACGTTGATCATGCTAAGTTAAAGAAAGATTATGATCATGTCCTCATTGTTTCTCATGTGCTAAACTCCGAGAAGGCCGAACTTGAGGTTGATCTTGCTAGACTCAAAGAGGAGTTTGATCTACTTGACAAGGCTCACAAGGTCTTGAAGGGTACTCATGCTAGCCTCAAAGAGTCTCATGATCAACTTCAAGTAAAGCTAACCAAGGAAAAAGCCACTTTCCCTCGTATGATGTTAATTGATAATGCAAATGCTACTAACCCGTGTTGTGATCACGTGCATCTTGTTGAGGAGAACGCTAAGCTAAAGGGGCAACTTGAGAGAGGTCTTGCGACTTGCATACAAGGCAAGAAGAACCTCAACGATCTCTTGATCAACCAAAAGGGGGTTGTGGCCAAGGAAGGGGTTGGGTACGTGCCTGACTCCAAGAACAAGAAGAAGAATGACAAGACCAAACGACCTCCTCCTCTCATGCAAACCTTTGTGAAGGAGGGAGAGAGTGCCTCCGAGGAGAAGAAGAAGAACAATGCAAAGGGTGGCAATGCCAAGAAGGGCAATGCCTCCCTTCACCAAGTGATGTCGTGCGAGTGATGGGCATGTTTATGCCAAATTTGTTGGTTCTCTTCATGAATACATTGAATGGTCTATTTGGATTCCAAAGACCATTGTCACTAACATCAAAGGACCCATTACAAAATGGGTACCTAAAACCAAGCATTGATCTCTTGCAGGTGTTTGCTTCCGGTGGGGGATCATGGTTGCTCGATAGCGGAGCTACAAATCATATGACCGGAAGCAAGGACTTGCTGGTGGACGTGCACAAGGTTCCATCTATGCCCACCAATGTCGAGTGAGGTGACGCCTCATCTTCTAAGGTATTGGGACTTGGCAAGGTGGTCATCTCTCATGATCTCACGATCGAGAAGGTCATGCTTGTTGAATCCCTTGCATACAATTTACTTTCCGTTCGTCAACTTGCAATCATGGGCTTTGCCACTTTCTTTGATATCGATACCGTGGCCCTCTTGTGGAGCAAGACTCTTAAAGTAGCCTTTGTTGGGCATGTCGAGAACGGTCTATATGTGATTAACTTTTCGGAGCGACCCACTAAGACCGCGACGTGCCTAGTGGCTAAAGTTGATGTGGGATGGCTTTGGCATCGCTGTTTAGCCCATGTCAATATGAGATCTTTGCAAAGTCTCCTCAAGGAGGACCATGTCCGTGGACTAACGAATGTTAGTTTTGCTAAAGATCGTGCTTGCAGTGCTTGTATTGAAGGAAAGCTACATGAGAAGGCTCACCCTCCCATGACTATCATTTATTCAAAGAGGCCTTTGGAGCTCTTTCACATGGATCTCTTTGGGCCTCCATCCTTCGATAGTCTTGGAGGTAGGAAGTATTGCTTGGTGATTGTGGATGACTACTCAAGGTACACGTGGGTGTATTTCTTCAAGAGGAAGAGCGAGACCCAACAAACTGTCATTGACTTTGCAAATGAAGCACAACGTCAACACAATGCAAAGATCTTGACAATAAGAAGTGACAACGGCACCGAGTTCAAGAACTACACCTTGGATGAGTTTCTTAGTGATGAGGGAATCAAGCATCAATATTCCGCACCCTACACCCCTCAACAAAATGGTGTTGTAGAGAGGAAGAACCGGACGTTGATGGATGCGGCAAGGACCATGATGGCGGAGTTCAAGTCTTCGTACAACTTTTGGGCCGAAGCCACCAACACCGCGTGTCATGCATCCAATCGGCTCTACCTCCGCAAGGGCTTGAACAAGACTCCATATGAGATGCTCACCGGTAACAAGCCCAACCTCAAGTACTTCCGGGTATTTGGGTGTAAGTGTTTCATTCTAAAGAAAGGTGTTCGGTTGTCTAAATTTGAGGCTAGAGCTTATGAGGGCATATTTGTTGGTTATGCTACAAACTCTCATGCTTACCGTGTCCTCAATAAATCCACGAGACTTATTGAGGATACGTGTAACGTGGAGTTTGATGAGAATAACGGCTCCCAAGTGGAGAAAAGTGGCACTTGTGATGTAGGTGATGAAATTCCTCCCCAAGCCATAAGAAGAATGGGTGTTGGCTTTATCCTACCCATTGAGGAACCCCTTGTGGCCGAAGGAGAAGGACAAAGCTCCACTCAAGTGGAGCCATCACCAACCCAAGGCCCACACGCTTCCGAAGAACAACATGAAGGCCCTCATCCTCAAGAACATGACCAAGGGCAATATTGATGGGGAACGCAGTAATTTCAAAAAAATTCCTACGCACACGCAAGATCATGGTGATGCATAGCAACGAGAGGGGAGAGTATGATCTACGTACCCTTGTAGATCGCAACGGAAGCGATGACACAACGTAGAGGAAGTAGTCGTACGTCTTCTTCCCAATCCGACCGATCCAAGCACCGTTACTCCGGCACCTCCGAGTTCTTAGCACACGTACAGCTCGATGACGCTCCCCGGGCTCCGATCCAGCAAAGCTTCGGGGATGAGTTCTGTTAGCACAACGGCGTGGTGACAATGATGATGTTCTACCGACGCAGGGCTTCGCCTAAGCACTACAACAATATGACCGAGGTGGAATATGGTGGCAGGGGGCACCGCACACGGCTAAGGAACGATCACGAGGATCAACTTGTGTGTTCTAGGGTGCCCCCTGCCTCCGTATATAAAGGATCCAAGGGGGGGTGCGCCGGCCTAGAGGAGGGCGCAGGAGGAGTCCTACTCCTATCGGGAGTAGGACTCCCCTCCCAGTTCCTTGTCCAACTAGGAGAGGTGGAGGGAGAATAGGAAAGGGGGGGCGCCGCCCCTCCCTCCTTGTCCAATTCGGACTAGGGGGAGAGGGGGCATGCGGCCTGCCCTGGCAGCCCCTTCCTCTTCTCCACATTAGGCCCATAAGGCCCATTAACCCCCCGGGGGGTTCCGGTAACCCCTCCGGCACTCCGGCTTTATCCGAAACTTCTCCGGAACCCTTCCGGTGTCCGAATATAGTCATCCAATATATCAATCTTTATGTCTCGACCATTCCGAGACTCCTCGTCATGTCCGTGATCACATCCGGGACTCCGAACTAACTTCGGTACATCAAAATGCATAAACTCATAATAACTGTCATAGTAACTTTAAGCGTGCGGACCCTACGGTTCGAGAACAATGTAGACATGACCGAGACACGTCTCCGGTCAATAACCAATAGCGGGACCTGGATGCCCATATTGGCTCCTACATATTCTACGAAGATCTTTGTCGGTCAGACCGCATAACAACATACGTTGTTCCTTTTGTCATCGGTATGTTACTTGCCCGAGATTCGATCGTCGGTATCCAATACCTAGTTCAATCTCGTTACCAGCAAGTCTCTTTTCTCGTTCCGTAATACATCATCTCGCAACTAACTCATTAGTTCTAATGCTTGCAAGGCTTATGTGATGTGCATTACCGAGAGGGCCCAGAGACACCTCTCCGACAATCGGAGTGACAAATCCTAATCTCGAAATACGCCAACCCAACATCTACCTTTGGAGACACCTGTAATGCTCCTTTATAATCACCCAGTTACGTTGTGACGTTTGGTAGCACCCAAAGTGTTCCACCGGTAAACGGGAGTTGCATAATCTCATAGTCATAGGAACATGTATAAGTCATGAAGAAAGCAATAGCAACATACTAAACGATCGGGTGCTAAGCTAATGGAATGGGTCATGTCAATCAGATCATTCACTTAATGATGTGATCCCGTTAATCAAATAACAACTAGTTGTTTATGGTTAGGAAACATAACCATCTTTGATTAACGAGCTAGTCAAGTAGAGGCATACTAGTGACACTTTGTTTGTCTATGTATTCACACATGTATTATGTTTCCGGTTAATACAATTCTAGCATGAATAATAAACATTTATCATGATATAAGGAAATAAATAATAACTTTATTATTGCCTCTAGGGCATATTTCCTTCAGTCTCCCACTTGCACTAGAGTCAATAATCTAGATTACACAGTAATGATTCTAACACCCATGGAGCCTTGGTGCTGATCATGTTTTGCTCGTGGAAGAGGCTTAGTCAACGGGTCTGCAACATTCAGATCCGTATGTATCTTGCAAATCTCTATGTCTCCCACCTGGACTAGATCCCGAATAGAATTGAAGCGTCTCTTAATGTGCTTGGTTCTCTTGTGAAATCTGGATTCCTTTGCCAAGGCAATTGCACCAGTATTGTCACAAAAGATTTTCATTGGACCCGATGCACTAGGTATGACACCTAGATCGGATATGAACTTGTCACGTCCCTAGCTTCTGGTGCTGCCTGGTGTGTGCATCATGTTTAAATTTTTGAAACTTGAACTGAGGAAAATTGGAAGCCTCAAAACCCTAAATAAAAGTAGGGCAAAAAAACCCTAAAATCTCATTCATTGTTCCAAAATGCTCTTATTAGATGTTTAATATTTTTGGCAAGGGTTTTCATCCAAACCAAAAATAATGAACATTTTAAAAGGATTTATTTTTGGGACTTTGAATTTAAATCATTAGCTATTTGAATTTGAATTATATTCATATAATTAGAATATAATTTCAAATACCCCTGAAATATTTTATGAGCTTTTGGAAAAGTCCATCTAGCAAGATAAAAATATTCAGAGGAGTTTTTTGGCATTGTTTGAATTATTTTAAATTCAAAACAGTGGCAAAAGATTAAATAAAAGAAAACAGAACAGAAATATGAAACAGAGCACATACGTGGCGACTTACCTGTGAAGCCCACCTGGTGGCCCAACAGGACCGGCCCAGCGCGGCCCAGCCCACCCTTTTCCTGTCGTCTTCCTCCCCCTCGCACCGAAGCAGCTCGGTGGCAAGCGCCGACGCCGCCCTGGCCACCTCCTGCTTGCCACCGAGGCGCCCCGACGCGTCTGGATACGCCCGTAGCCCCCTCTGTCTCTCCCCTCGCTCTCTGCTCTCTCTCGACCCCTTCCCCCTCCTCTGCTCTCTCTCTCGCGCAGCCCGAGCAGAGCTTGTCGCCGCCGTTCGCCATAGCCGCGGCCACCGGCCACCCCATGCCCCGCCGACGCGCCAAGAAGCTCCACCAAGACGCCCTCGTCCTCCTCGACGTCTCACGCGACCAGAAGGGCCCCGAGCAGCCGCCATCGTCATCATCTTCAAGTTTCGGCCCCGGCGCCCTTCTCCGTCGATTCGGCCACTCCGGCGTGCCCCTGAGCCCACTAACCATCCCTGCAGCTCCGCGGTGAGCCTTTGACCCGATTCCCCCTTCCCTCGTCCTCCTTCGCGAGCTCTAGCCCCGATCCCCAACCATGACCGAAGCTTCTCGCCGCCGGCCATGGCGTGACCGTGGCCACAGCCACCGCAGCTCGCTCCCGAGCCCACCATCATGCTCAGCACGATCGCATGAACCCGTAGACACCCACAACGCCTCCTGCCGTGCTCCCTAACACCGACCACGAGCTCGCCCGAGCTCCAGCCGCCGCCGAGGTCGACGCCGTGCTCAACTCCGGTCACCTCGCGGCCTCCCGTCCGTTCCTTTGGATGCGGAGGAGCAAGAGCTTCTCCCTAGTGCCCTCAGCGCGCCAAACCACCGCTCGTAGCGCCAAACCCGCCACCACCCGAACTCCGGCCGCCGCTCACGAGCTCGCCGTCGTCGGTACCGGCCATCACCGGCACGGCCACCACCACCGTTCGATGCGCACCAGCAAGGGCTCTCTAACGAGCCCAAGCACGGCCTCGCCCGTGCCCTGTAGCGCGTTTCCGGTTCGCGCCGCCGTCTCGGGCCTCGCCGGCGTCATGTCGCCGGCGGGTTTGACCCACTTTGACCACGGCGGGACCCCCCCCTGTGTCCATGACAGGTGGGGCCCAGCCCTGTTAGCTAATTAGGATTAGCACTAATCGAATTAGTTAAACTAATTACCCCCTTCTGACACTGACAGTGGGCCCCGTGGCTATTAATTTGATTAGTTAGAATTAATTAACTCTGTTAGTCACCTGAGTCACTGACCAGTGGGCCCCACTGGTCAGGTTTGACCCGGACCAGCCCCTGTTGACCTGTTGATGTCATGCCAACGTCATGCTGACGCAGTAATGTTTTCTGGATTTAATTTAATTCTGAAAATTCCAGAAAATAGCTAAAACTTCAATAAATCATAGAAATTCAACCGTAACTCCAAATGAGATAAATTATATATGAAAAATTATCAGAAAAAACCAATCTATCCATCTGTACCATTTTCATGCATGTTAGAACAACTTATAGCTGCTGTTTAGCAAAAATCAATTAAATGGCATTTGAATAATCACATATGGAGTTTGAATTTGAATCTTGTATTCAAACCAACTTCATTTAATCTGTTGCTAGTTGCATTAGCTCAAAACACATTCATATTGCCATGTCATGAGCATGCATCATATTGTGCATTGCATTGATTGTATTTCTTCCTTGTTGCCGGTATCTGTTCCCTCCCGATAGACGATGTTCCGACGTTGTGATCATTGACACTGATGAAGACCCAATGTTATCTTCAGAAGTGCCAGGCAAGCAAAACCCCCTTATTCATTCCGATAAAATCCCACTCTCTCGCTCCTGCTCTTTTTTACTGCATTAGGACAACAACGACATATTTGTTACTTGCTGCGGTAGCTGAACCCCTTTATCCTTTGCATGACCTGTCATTGCCACAGTAAATAGATGAAACCCACTAGCATGAGTAGGAGTTGTTTGAGCCCTGATGTGCCTACTCATTCATGCTTGTTTGTCATGCCTGCTACTGCTTAGAGTTGAGTCAGGTCTGATTCATCGGGGATGAATCAGAGGCGTGTGAACATGTCCTACTGTGTGTGAGCTAAGTGTGTGAACACGATTTGGTAAAGGTAGCGGTGAGAGGCCATGTAAGAGTACATGGTGGGTTGTCTCATTGCAGCCGTCCTCAGGAACTGAGTTCTGTGTTTGTGATCCATGATCAGTTACTACCACACATTGGGCTCCGGGCGCTCCAAGCCCTCTCGACTTATTAATCAACCTGATCTCTGTCCAGGAGTTGCAACTAGTTTCTGGTGTTTGTAGGTAGTGTTAGTAGTCTACCAAGTGGCACCCGGTACAGGTGGGCTTGGGACAGACTAGGCACAGTGGCCCGGTGTACCAAGTAGCACCCGGATGGTGGGCTTGGGAACCCTGCTCACATCGTTTGGGGCCGTGAGCGACACCCCGGCCGGATCTCCTTGCGGATGGAACCCGAATAGGCGATAAACCTGGATGAGAGACTTGTATGGTTAGTCAGGTCGTGGCCGACTCCCTCGCCCGGCTTCCGCTTGAAGGTTGCCGAGGTACATGACATGTACAGGGCGATAAGTGGCGAAAGCGTGTGTGAAGAAGTACACCCCTGCAGGGTTATCATTATCTATTCGAATAGCCGGATTCCTCGGATATGGAAACTTGGACCCCTTGCATAGTTCATAGACAAGTGAAAGTGGATACTCTAAAATATGCAAGATAAGCGTGAGTGCTATGGATGGCGTTCTCGTAGGGAGACGGGAGCGGATCCATAGTGGTGTATTGATATGGTGAATATGTGGACTCGTGTGCGCCACCTCAAAAGAGTTACTTGCAATCGTAGTTCAGGATAGCCACCGAGTCAAAGCTGGCTTGCTGCAGTTAAACTCCACCACCCCCTTTGTTGATAATGATGCATATGTAGATAGATCTAATGTAAGTCTTGCTGGGTACATTTGTACTCACGTTGCTTAATTTATGTTTTTGCAGAGAGACTTCAGTCTCACTAGTAGTTCCACGTGGACTTCGACGTTTAGCTTGTTACCTCAGCTACGATCTTGTGCCCTCGGCAGGATCTGATAGATAGTCAGGCTTCTCAGCCTTTTTCATTTATAGTTGTCTGTACTCAGACATGTTAAGCTTCCGCTTGTGCTTTTACTTGTATGCTCTGATTGTTGGGTCATGAGACCCATGTTTGTAATATCTCGCTCCTCGGAGCCTATTGAATAAATACTTGAGTTGTAGAGTCATGTTGTGATGCCATGTTGTATTTGCACATATCGAGCATATTGTGTGTATGTTATTGAAATGCTTGGTATGTGTGGGATCTGACAACCTAGTTGTTTATCCTTGGTAGCCTCTCTTACCGGGAAATGTCTCCTAGTGTTTCCACCGAGCCATGGTAGCTTGCTACTGCTCCGAAACACTTAGGCTGGCCGGCATGTGTCCTTCTTCGTTCCTGTGTCTGTCCCTTTGGGGAAATGCCACGCGATTAATACCGGAGTCCTGTTAGCCCGCTACAGCCCGATTCACCGGAGTCCTGCTAGCCCAGTGCTACAGCCTGGATTCACTCGCTGATGACCGACACGTTCGATGCTGGGTCATGGATGCCTGTCCCTGTAAGTTAGTGCCACTTTGGGTTCACGACTAGCCATGTCGGCCCGGGCTCCTTATCATATGGATGCTAGCGACACTATCATATACGTGTGCCAAAAGACGCAAACGGTCCCGGGCAAAGGTAAGGCGACACCCGTGGGAATACCGTGCATGAGGCCGCAAAGTGATATGAGGTGTTACATGCTAGATCGATGTGGCATTGAGTCGGGGTCCTGACAGCGTTGGTATCAGAGCTTGACTACCTGTAGGATTACCAAGCCAAACTGGTCGAAGTTGAGTCTAGAAATTCTTTAGTTATATAAGGGAATTGATTGTGGGATGGAACGTAAGGCTCTTTTTACTCCTTATACCTTATGCCCTTCTGATCTGAGTCATCTTATCTTTCCTACGGGATTAAGAACTAGGTTATCTCTTCTTGCTATCAGGATCACGTGTTACTAATCCGTAGACTTATAAGATTGTTGGATTAAGCCTCAGTTCAGTTTCTACCTCTGTATGTTAATTATTGATCTCGAAACCTTGATATTGTGCTTCTGAGCGGTTATGCCACCATTTTGTGAATGTCTCAAATCTTTTTGAGCATTTACAACCGTTATGCTGTCCGAGTCATCCCAGGTTTCTAAATAGTCTGAAGCAATTTGCAAATCCCTTCCTCCCGTTTCGATGTTCCTTTGAGCCAGATTAACCACACTAATCGGTGAGTTGAGGTACTCTGCTGCCTTGATATATATGTTGGAGTTATTATTACGACCCTAGGTGTCTAGAGTACCACCTAGTAATCCAGTCATGCCTTGTGTTCCCAGTGTGATGATTCTGGCTATCATTCTCGAAAGCATCCCGTGATGCCACTTAGTAGTAGGTATTCTACTCCTGGGTTTCTGAGCCCAAGATTCACCCTACTTACTTCATGTTGATAGTGTTTGCTAGTTCCTCTAGGAAATTAGTAACTTTTGCATTAGTCCTCGAGGTCCGTGGTATATCGTTCTTCCAAATACCATGAACCATTATGGCAGAAGTTTGTTGGATCAAAAGATCACAACAGGAGTGCCCTCTATGAGTTCTCCATTCTATATTGTGACTCTGCCAGTTCTACTTTTCTGCATGGGTTATTCGGAAGAAACTTGTTGAGCTTCGCTCGACATACTAATCTATGCATCCACAACTCAGAAAGTTATATGTTCCTCGAGTTGTTCCTCCTTAGTTGTATTCTGACCCTCGTCTGTCAATTGATAGTCAGGAATAGTCGTGCGTTCGTCATCGATGCCTATTATTCTTGTGGTCCGTCAAGCCATTCTGTCCTGAATGACTAGGAGAAACAAACTCCGGTACCTCATCCATATCCAGGATTGGGTCAAAGCAATTGTGCTCCGCAGATCAAAATGCCAGCCCAGCTTTCGATTCTGTTCTACCTTGAGGTATTACCATCTTTATATCAGGAATATCATTGGATTTGCACACCCTCTTATGAATTCTTGTTGCAGTGATACTTCTTGCCATCGTTGTTCATTCCTCGGTTTCGTGTTGTCGCAACCGGAATGCCGACGGGTGAACTATGATGTGTGAAATCAGTACCCCTAGCAACTAGTTGCTTGGTAGCAAATGGACAATATTCTCATTCTTAGCATGTTGGTTATTGAATCACCATTCTAAGATAGATTGTGCTACCTAGTCCTTATTTCCTGGTGCACTCTTTGATTGATGAGTTAGGATTTTGTCAAGTCCTCGCTCATTTGATCATATCATCTTGCCCTGAAAAGCAAGACTGTTTTCGAGCTTAGTAACATACCGGTGGTTCATGATATTCCGAATTTCTTCTCGGAAGTATCACCAGGTTATCGCCTGACCGCTATGTTGATCTCGTGATCAAGTTGGTTTATTCCTGTAAACCACCATTTCTCCAAGAATCTGTGTTGGATACCCCTGAGCTAGTTGGTTAAGCTAAACAACAACTTGGAGAGCTGGAAGATAAAGGCTTCTCCGACTTAGTTCATATTAAGGGATATCTTGTATGTATGTTGAAGAAAGATGATGTCTTCATCGATTGGTCCTTGTGATCAGTTGTTGGACCTATTATCTTGTTAAAACTTTGATTTGAGTGTGGGCTATTCTCAAATCAAATCAGAACCAACGATGTTCGTAATGTTGTCTTACTCGTGGTTGACTCCTCGAGCATACACCATTATATCTTATGGGTCTGACCAATGCTATCACCTGTTCACCTAATTAGGGAATTCCATCTTCATGGAAATCTCGATGAATTGTTGTTGATCCCATCAACATCATTTCATCTTCTCCAAGATCTTGCTGGACATTAAGCTAGTGTTGGAAACTTTTGAAGCATTTTCTTCATGCTAGCTCATGGAGTATTTGTTTGATGAAAGGAGTGACTTCCTCTTATACACGTGCATTTGGTGAAAGTTGCCGCCATGAATTTGAGAAAGTTAGTTTTGCTTCCTATGGAATCATCGCAAGTCAGTCATGCACACGTGCGAAGTATTCTGTGGTCTGGAGACTTGCAACCTTCATTCCATATGTGTCCCGAGCACACCAAGCCACTGATTGAGTTGTTCAAAGATAAAGGAGTCTGTCCAAGGTGAACTCTTTGGACTTCCACGCGTGGAGACTTCGATGTCATTAATGATGGTTCCCCACCTGAACTCGGTAGTGTTTTGTTGTAAGACTACCATGTGATAATGCTTGTCTGGGACAACGTGTTCACATGTTTGTAGCAGAACCAGCTCATGTTTTGGAGCTTACTATCGTAGTTCATTTCCCGAGAATCTCGCAACGTCATCTCGTCGATTTGTGTTGCAAACTTTCGTTTTTCTTCCTAGACTCGATGAGTCTGGAATATCCTGACACCAACCAGATCTGAATCTCAGGCAGATGTGATGGTTGGAACATTTCTCAAGAACTATAATATTGGTCTATCGATAACCGGTAAGGTGGATGTCGTGGCCAACACACCCATCCGGTAGACCTATTATTATAGTATCTTGTTTGAGGAAGTTGGCCACCTTCCCATAAGGACTTCGTAGGATTTACTCCCTAGTTGTGCATTATGATTTTTTTTTTCTTTCCGAAGTCCGACCTTTACTTGATGTTCTAGATACCAGACCATTTATGTGAATGAGTTACACTAGCACATCAAGGAGAACATTAGAAGCGGAGTGCTAAATGTCTCTCGGTCGATCATCCAGATTTTGTTCCTTGGCTTCGCTAAGGTGTAATCTGAGAAGGTGTTATCTTCCTTTGCGTCTGCATCATCCATCATTAGCCATCATGGTAGTATGTTGTGTTGCCAGGATCCTTGACACGGATGTTGGTAAAACCTTGATGATTGTGGAAATGCTCAAGTTCTTGAGAGCACGCACAAGCGCTAGGTGTTATCATCGGCATTAACCGTATAGTGCTCTCAGTTTCCTCGGCAATGCTATGACCTTTTCAAACAGTGAATTCACTCTCTATTGTTGGGTTCTTCCCCAGTTACCAGAATCATTCCCAGCATTTGCATTTTGTTCCCAGCTTGCACCGCCAATGTGCCATTCCACCATGGGTCTCTTCCATTTCCGGTGATAAGCAAAATTTATCCATTAAGTTGTCTTCAACAAGGTAATCCACATCATCCAAGTTCGAGTATACCATTCTACCGACCCCCTCCAAACGATTGCTCGAGAATTGCCTTAGGCTGGTTTAAAGAGTTTCAATGATCTCTGAATCAAAGGTAATTCTTTTTTCCACTTAAGGGGATATATCTACGAGTCACCATCCCTAAGGTGCCTCGTTGTGGTATCATGGCAACTCAACTCCTCGTTACGTTGACAATCGATTACCACCTTCTTAAGCGTGAAATTGTTGTCTACCTAGTGAACCCTCCTCATCTGTCTCACTCCATTTCTTCAGATGTATGCTTCGTGTCTCGGCTCAAGAGATGTTGCTATGACTCACTTTGTGAGCTGATCCTAAGTTGATTGATCTTCGAGAAGATCGATTCTTCCGGAGTTGTCCTTTTCCTCTTGCTGTCATGCTAGTTGGAGTTCTCAGAGCAAGACGACGGGACAAAGATGGTGATCGAATTAACGCTTGTATGAAGTGCACCCTGGATCGTGAAGATTATACTAGTTTGCGTTCCCCTTCATCTTACCCTACGCTTGAATCTCGAGACGAGATTCTTGTTTAGTGGGGGTGAGTTGTCACATCCCTAGCTTCTGGTGCTGCCTGGTGTTTGCATCATGTTTAAATTTTTGAAACTTGAACTGAGGAAAATTGGAAGCCTCAAAACCCTAAATAAAAGTAGGGCAAAAAAACCCTAAAATCTCATTCATTGTTCCAAAATGCTCTTCTTAGATGTTTAATATTTTTGGCAAGGGTTTTGATCCAAACCAAAAATAATGAACATTTTAAAAGGATTTATTTTTGGGACTTTGAATTTAAATCATTAGCTATTCGAATTTGAATTATATTCATATAATTAGAATATAATTTCAAATACCCCTGAAATATTTTATGAGCTTTTGGAAAAGTCCATCTAGCAAGATAAAAATATTCAGAGGAGTTTTTTGGCATTGTTTGAATTATTTTAAATTCAAAACAGTGGCAAAAGATTAAATAAAAGAAAACAGAACAGAAATATGAAACAGAGCACATACCTGGCGACTTACCTGTGAAGCCCACCTGGTGGCCCAACAGAACCGGCCCAGCGCGGCCCAGCCCACCCTTTTCCTGTCGTCTTCCTCCCCCCTGCACCGAAGCAGCTCGGTGGCGAGCGCCGACGCCGCCCTGGCCACCTCCTGCTTGCCACCGAGGCGCCCCGACGCGTCTGGATACGCCCGTAGCCCCCTTTGTCTCTCCCCTCGCTCTCTGCTCTCTCTCGACCCCTTCCCCCTCCTCTGCTCTCTCTCTCGCGCAGCCCGAGCAGAGCTCGTCGCCGCCGTTCGCCATAGCCGCGGCCACCGGCCACCCCATGCCCCGCCGACGCGCCAAGAAGCTCCACCAAGACGCCCTTGTCCTCCTCGACGTCTCACGCGACCAGAAGGGCCCCGAGCAGCTGCCATCGTCATCATCTTCAAGCTTCGGCTCCGGCGCCCTTCTCCGTCGATTCGGCCACTCCGGCGCGCCCCCGAGCCCACTAACCATCCCTGCAACTCCGCGGTGAGCCTTTGACCCGATTCCCCCTTCCCTCGTCCTCCTTCACGAGCTCTAGCCCCGATCCCCAACCATGACCGAAGCTTCTCGCCGCCGGCCATGGCGTGACCGTGGCCACAGCCACCGCAGCTCGCTCCCGAGCCCACCATCGTGCTCAGCACGATCGCATGAACCCGTAGACACCCACAACGCCTCCTGCCGTGCTCCCTAACACCGACCCCGAGCTCACCCGAGCTCCGGCCGCCGCCGAGGTCGACGCCGTGCTCAACTCCGGCCACCTCGCGGCCTCCCGTCCGTTCCTTTGGATGCGGAGGAGCAAGAGCTTCTCCCTAGTGCCCTCAGCGCGCCAAACCACCGCTCGTAGCGCCAAACCCGCCACCACCCGAACTCCGGCCGCCGCTCACGAGCTCGCCGTCGTCGGTACCGGCCATCACCGGCACGGCCACCACCACCGTTCGATGCGCACCAGCAAGGGCTCTCTAACGAGCCCAAGCACGGCCTCGCCCGTGCCCTGTAGCGCGTTTCTGGTTTGTGCCGCCGTCTCGGGCCTCGCCGGCGTCATGTCGCCGGCGGGTTTGACCCACTTTGACCACGGCGGGACCCCCCCTGTGTCCATGACAGGTGGGGCCCAGCCCTGTTAGCTAATTAGGATTAGCACTAATCGAATTAGTTAAACTAATTACCCCCTTCTGACACTGACAGTGGGCCCCGTGGCTATTAATTTGATTAGTTAGAATTAATTAACTCTGTTAGTCACCTGAGTCACTGACCAGTGGGCCCCACTGGTCAGGTTTGACCCGGACCAGCCCCTGTTGACCTGCTGACGTCATGCCAACGTCATGCTGACGCAGTAATGTTTTCTGGATTTAATTTAATTCTGAAAATTCCAGAAAATAGCTAAAACTTCAATAAATCATAGAAATTCAACCGTAACTCCAAATGAGATAAATTATATATGAAAAATTATTAGAAAAATCCAATCTATCCATCTGTACCATTTTCATGCATGTTATAACAACTTATAGCTGCTGTTTAGCACAAATCAATTAAATGGCATTTGAATAATCACATATGGAGTTTGAATTTGAATCTTGTATTCAAACCAACTTCATTTAATCTGTTGCTAGTTGCATTAGCTCAAAACACATTCATATTGCCATGTCATGAGCATGCATCATATTGTGCATTGCATTGATTGTATTTCTTCCTTGTTGCCGGTATCTGTTCCCTCCCGATAGACGATGTTCCGACGTTGTGATCGTTGACACTGATGAAGACCCAATGTTATCTTCAGAAGTGCCAGGCAAGCAAAACCCCCTTGTTCATTCCGATAAAAATCCCACTCTCTCGCTCCTGCTCTCTTTTACTGCATTAGGACAACAACGACATATTTGTTACTTGCTGCGGTAGCTGAACCCCTTTATCCTTTGCATGACCTGTCATTGCCACAGTAAATAGATGAAACCCACTAGCATGAGTAGGAGTTGTTTGAGCCCTGATGTGCCTACTCATTCATGCTTGTTTGTCATGCTTGCTACTGCTTAGAGTTGAGTCAGGTCTGATTCATCGGGGATGAATCAGAGGCGTGTGAACATGTCCTACTGTGTGTGAGCTAAGTGTGTGAACACGATTTGGTAAAGGTAGCGGTGAGAGGCCATGTAAGAGTACATGGTGGGTTGTCTCATTGCAGCCGTCCTCAGGAACTGAGTTCTGTGTTTGTGATCCATGATCAGTTACTACCACACATTGGGCTCCGGGCGCTCCAAGCCCTCTCGACTTATTAATCAACCTGATCTCTGTCCAGGAGTTGCAACTAGTTTCTGGTGTTTGTAGGTAGTGTTAGTAGTCTACCAAGTGGCACCCGGTACAGGTGGGCTTGGGACAGACTAGGCACAGTGGCCCGGTGTACCAAGTAGCACCCGGATGGTGGGCTTGGGAACCCTGCTCACATCGTTTGGGGCCGTGAGGGACACCCCGACCGGATCTCCTTGCAGATGGAACCCGAATAGGCGATAAACCTGGACGAGAGACTTGTATGGTTAGTTAGGTCGTGGCCGACTCCCTCGCCCGGCTTCCGCTTGAAGGTTGTCGAGGTACATGACGTGTACAGGGCGATAAGTGGCGAAAGCGTGTGTGAAGAAGTACACCCCTGCAGGGTTATTATTATCTATTCGAATAGCCGGATTCCTCGGATATGGAAACTTGGACCCCTTGCATAGTTCATAGACAAGTGAAAGTGGATACTCTAAAATACGCAAGATAAGCGTGAGTGCTATGGATGGCGTTCTCGTAGGGAGACGGGAGCGGATCCATAGTGGTGTATTGATATGGTGAATATGTGGACTCGTGTGCGCCACCTCAAAAGAGTTACCTGCAATCGTAGTTCAGGATAGCCACCGAGTCAAAGCTGGCTTGCTGCAGTTAAACTCCACCACCCCCTTTGTTGATAATGATGCATATGTAGATAGATCTAATGTAAGTCTTGCTGGGTACATTTGTACTCACGTTGTTTAATTTATGTTTTTGCAGAGAGACTTCAGTCTCACTAGTAGTTCCACGTGGACTTCGACGTTTAGCTTGTTACCTCAGCTACGATCTTGTGCCCTCGGCAGGATCTGATAGATAGTCAGGCTTCTCAGCCTTTTTCATTTATAGTTGCCTGTACTCAGACATGTTAAGCTTCCGCTTGTGCTTTGACTTGTATGCTCTGATTGTTGGGTCATGAGACCCATGTTTGTAATATCTCGCTCCTCGGAGCCTATTGAATAAAATACTTGAGTTGTAGAGTCATGTTGTGATGCCATGTTGTATTTGCACATATCGAGCATATTGTGTGTATGTTATTGAAATGCTTGGTATGTGTGGGATCTGACAACCTAGTTGTTTATCCTTGGTAGCCTCTCTTACCGGGAAATGTCTCCTAGTGTTTCTACCGAGCCATGGTAGCTTGCTACTGCTCCGGAACACTTAGGCTGGCCGGCATGTGTCCTTCTTCGTTCCTGTGTCTGTCCCTTCGGGGAAATGCCACGCGATGAATACCGGAGTCCTGTTAGCCCGCTACAGCCCGGTTCACCGGAGTCCTGCTAGCCCAGTGCTACAGCCTGGATTCACTCGGTGATGACCGACACGTTCGATGCTGGGTCATGGATGCCTGTCCCTGTAAGTTAGTGCCACTTTGGGTTCACGACTAGCCATGTCGGCCCGGGCTCCTTATCATATGGATGCTAGCGACACTATCATATACGTGTGCCAAAAGACGCAAACGGTCCCGGGAAAAGGTAAGGCGACACCCGTGGGAATACCGTGCGTGAGGCCGCAAAGTGATATGAGGTGTTACATGCTAGATCGATGTGGCATTGAGTCGGGGTCCTGACAGAACTCCTTCATCCAGACTCCTTCATTTGCTGCTTCCGAAGCAGCTATGTACTCCGCTTCACATGTAGATCCCGCTACAACGCTTTGTTTAGAACTGCACCAACTGACAGCTCCACCGTTTAATGTAAACACATATCCGGTTTGCGATTTAGAATCGTCTGGATCAGTGTCAAAGCTTGCATCAACGTAACCTTTTACGATGAGCTCTTTGTCACCTCCATATATGAGAAACATATCCTTAGTCCTTTTCAGGTATTTCAGGATGTTCTTGACCGCTGTCCAGTGATCCACTCCTGGATTACTTTGGTACCTCCCTGCTAGACTTATAGCAAGGCACACATCAGGTCTGGTACACAGCATTGCATACATGATAGATCCTATGGCTGATGCATAGGGAACATCTTCCATATTCTCTCTATCTTCTGCAGTGGTCGGGCATTGAGTCTTACTCAACTTCACACCTTGTAACACAGGCAAGAACCCTTTCTTTGCTTAATCCATTTTGAACTTCTTCAAAACTTTGTCAAGTTATGTGGTTTGTGAAAGTCCAATTAAGCGTCTTGATCTATCTCTATAGATTTTAATGCCTAATATGTAAGCAGCTTCACCGAGGTCTTTCATTGAAAAACTCTTATTCAAGTATCCCTTTATGCTATCCAGAAATTCTATATCATTTCCAGTTAGTAATATGTCATCCACATATAATATCAGAAATGCTACAGAGCTCCCACTCACTTTCTTGTAAATACAGGCTTCTCCAAAAGTCTGTATAAAACCAAATGCTTCGATCACACTATCAAAACGTTTATTCCAACTCCGAGAGGCTTGCACCAGTCCATAAATGGATCGCTGGAGCTTGCACACTTTGTTAGCTCCCTTTGGATCGACAAAACCTTCTGGTTGCATCATATACAACTCTTCTTCCAGAAATCCATTCAGGAATGCAGTTTTGACATCCATCTGCCAAATTTCATAATCATAAAATGCGGCAATTGCTAACATGATTCGGATAGACTTAAGCATCGCTACGGGTGAGAAGGTCTCATCGTAGTCAATCCCTTGAACTTGCCGAAAACCTTTTGCGACAAGTCGAGCTTTGTAGACAGTAATATTACCGTCAGCGTCAGTCTTCTTCTTGAAGATCCATTTATTCTCAATTGCTTGCCGATCATTGGGCAAGTCAACCAAAGTCCATACTTTGTTCTCATACATGGATCCCATCTCAGATTTCATGGCTTCAAGCCACTTTGCGGAATCTGGGCTCACCATCGCTTCTTCATAGTTCGTAGGTTCATCATGATCTAGTAGCATGACTTCCAGAATAGGATTACCGTACCACTCTGGCGCGGATCTTACTCTTGTTGATCTACGAGGTTCAGTAGTATCTTGTTCTGAAGTTTCATGATCATCATCATTAGCTTCCTCACTAACTGGTGTAGGTGTCACAAAAACAGTTTTCTGTGATGCACTACTTTCCAATAAGGGAGTAGGTACAGTTACCTCGTCAAGTTCTACTTTCCTCCCACTCACTTCTTTCGAGAGAAACTCCTTCTCCAGAAAGTTTCTGAATTTAGCAACAAAAGTCCTGCCTTCGGATCTGTGATAGAAGGTGTATCCAATAGTTTCCTTTGGATATCCTATGAAGACACATTTCTCCGATTTGGGTTCGAGCTTATCAGGTTGAAGCTTTTTCACATAAGCATCGCAGCCCCAAACTTTCAGAAACGACAACTTTGGTTTCTTGCCAAACCACAGTTCATAAGGCGTCGTCTCAACGGATTTTGATGGTGCCCTATTTAACATGAATGCGGCCGTCTCTAGATCGTATCCCCAAAATGATAGCGGTAAATCAGTAAGAGACATCATAGATCGCACCATATCTAGTAAAGTACGATTACAACGTACGGACACACCATTACGCTGTGGTGTTCCGGGTGGCGTGAGCTGCGAAACTATTCCGCATTGTTTCAAATGTACACCAAACTCGTAACTCAAATATTCTCCTCCACGATCAGATCATAGAAACTTTATTTTCTTGTTACGACGATTTTCCACTTCACTCTGAAATTCTTTGAACTTTTCAAATGTTTCAGACTTATGTTTCATTAAGTAGATATACCCGTATCTGCTTAAATCATCTGTGAAGGTGAGAAAATAACGATATCCGCCACGAGCTTCAATATTCATCGGACCACATACATCTGTATGTATGATTTCCAACAAATCTATTGCTCTCTCCATAGTACCGGAGAACGGTGTTTTTAGTCATCTTGCCCATGAGGCACGGTTCGCAAGTACCAAGCGACTCATAATCAAGTGGTTCCAAAAGCCCATCAGTATGGAGTTTCTTCATGCGCTTTACACCGATATGACCTAAACAACAGTGCCACAAATAAGTTGTACTATCATTATCAACTCTGCATCTTTTGGCTTCAACACTATGAATATGTGTATCACTACTCTCGAGATTCAATAAGAATAAACCACTCTTCAAGGGTGCATGACCATAAAAGATATTACTCATATAAATAGAACAACCATTATTCTCTGATTTAAATGAATAACCGTCTCGCATTAAACAAGATCCAGATATAATGTTCATGCTCAACGCTGGCACCAAATAACAATTATTTAGGTCTAATACTAATCCCGAAGGTAGATGTAGAGGTAGCGTGCCGACCGCGATCACATCGACTTTGGAACCGTTTCCCACGCGCATCGTCACCTCGTCCTTAGCCAATCTTCGCTTAATCCGTAGTCCCTGTTTTGAGTTGCAAATATTAGCAACAGAACCAGTATCAAATACCCAGGTGCTACTGCGAGCATTGTTAAGGTACACATCAATAACATGTATATCACATATACCTTTGTTCACCTTGCCATCCTTCTTATCCGCCAAATACTTGGGGCAGTTCCGCTTCCAGTGACCAGTCTGCTTGCAGTAGAAGCACTCAGTTTCAGGCTTAGGTCCAGACTTGGGTTTCTTCTCTTGAGCAGCAACTTGCTTGCCGTTCTTCTTGAAGTTCCCCTTCTTCTTCCCTTTGCCCTTTTTCTTGAAACTAGTGGTCTTATTGACCATCAACACTTGATGCTCCTTCTTGATTTCTACCTCCGCAGCTTTCAGCATTGCGAAGAGCTCGGGAATAGTCTTGTTCATCCCTTGCATATTATAGTTTATCACGAAGCTCTTGTAGCTTGGTTACAGTGATTGGAGAATCTTGTCAATGACGCAATCATCTGGAAGATTAACTCCCAATTGAATCAAGTGATTATTATACCCAGACATTTTGAGTATATGCTCACTGACAGAACTGTTCTCCTCCATCTTGCAGCTATAGAACTTATTGGAGACTTCACATCTCTCAATTCGGGCATTTGCTTGAAATATTAACTTCAACTCCTGGAACATCTCATATGCTCCATGACGTTCAAAACGTTGTTGAAGTCCCGATTCTAAGCCATAAAGCATGGCACACTGAACTATCGAGTAGTCATCAGCTTTGCTCTGCCAGACGTTCATAACATCTGGTGTTGCTCCAGCAGCAGGCCTGGCACCCAACGGTGCTTCCAGGACGTAATTCTTCTGTGCAGCAATGAGGATAATCCTCAAGTTACGGACCCAGTCCGTGTAATTGCTACCATCATCTTTCAACTTTGCTTTCTCAAGGAACGCATTAAAATTCAACGGAACAACAACACGAGCCATCTATCTACAATCAACATAAACAAGAAAGATACTATCAGGGACTAAGTTCATGATAAATTTAAGTTCAATTAATCATATTACTTAAGAACTCCCACTTAGATAGACATCCCTCTAATCCTCTAAGTGATCACGTGATCCAAATCAACTAAACCATGTCCGATCATCACGTGAGATGGAGTAGTTTCATTGGTGAACATCACTATGTTGATCATATCTACTATATGATTCACGCTCGACCTTTCGGTCTCCGTGTTCCGAGGCCATATCTGTATATGCTTGGCTCGTCAAGTATAACCTGAGTATTCCGCGTGTGCAACTGTTTTGCACCCGTTGTATTTGAACGTAGAGCCTATCACACCCGATCATCACGTGGTGTCTCAGCACGAAGAACTTTCGCAACGGTGCATACTCAGGGAGAACACTTCTTGATAATTTAGTGAGAGATCATCTTATAATGCTACCGTCAATCAAAGCAAGATAAGATGCATAAAAGATAAACATCACATGCAATCAATATAAGTGATATGATATGGCCATCATCATCTTGTGCTTGTGATCTCCATCTCCGAAGCACCGTCGTGATCACCATCGTCACCGGCGCGACACCTTGATCTCCATCGTAGCATCGTTGTCGTCTCGCCAATCTTATGCTTCCACGACTATCGCTACCGTTTAGTGATAAAGTAAAGCATTACATCGCGATTGCATTGCATACAATAAAGCGACAACCATATGGCTCCTGCCAATTGCCGATAACTCGGTTACAAAACATGATCATCTCATACAATAAAATTCAGCATCATGTCTTGACCATATCACATCACAACATGCCCTGCAAAAACAAGTTAGACGTTCTCTACTTTGTTGTTGCAAGTTTTACGTGGCTGCTACGGGCTTAAGCAAGAACCAATCTTACCTACGCATCAAAACCACAACGATAGTTTGTCAATTTGACTCCGTTTTAACCTTCGCAAGGACCGGGCATAGCCACACTCGGTTCAACTAAAGTTGGAGAGACTGTCGCCCGCAAGCCACCTATGTGCAAAGCACGTCGGGAGAACCGGTCTCGCATAAGCGTACGCGTAATGTCGGTCTGGGTCGTCTCGTCCAACAATACCGCCGAACCAAAGTATGACATGCTGGTAGGCAGTATGACTTATATCGCCCACAACTCACTTGTGTTCTACTCGTGCATATAACATCAAACCATAAAACCTAGGCTCGGATGCCACTGATGGGGAACGCAGTAATTTCAAAAAAATTCCTACGCACACGCAAGATCATGGTGATGCATAGCAACGAGAGGGGAGAGTATGATCTACGTACCCTTGTAGATCGCAACGGAAGCGATGACACAACGTAGAGGAAGTAGTCGTACGTCTTCTTCCCGATCCGACCGATCCAAGCACCGTTACTCCGGCACCTCCGAGTTCTTAGCACACGTACAGCTCGATGACGCTCCCCGGGCTCAGATCCAGCAAAGCTTCGGGAATGAGTTCTGTCAGCACAACGGCGTGGTGACGATGATGATGTTCTACTGACGCAGGGCTTCGCCTAAGCACTACAACGATATGACCGAGGTGGAATATGGTGGCAGGGGCACCGCACACGGCTAAGGAACGATCACGAGGATCAACTTGTGTGTTCTAGGGTGCCCCCTGCCTCCGTATATAAAGGATCCAAGGGGGGGGGGTGCGCCGGCCTAGAGGAGGGCGCAGGAGGAGTCCTACTCCTACCGGGAGTAGGACTCCCCTCCCCGTTCCTTGTCAAACTAGGAGAGGTGGAGGGAGAATAGGAAAGGGGGGGCGCCGCCCCTCCCTCCTTGTCCAATTCGGACTAGGGGGAGAGGGGGCGCGCGGCCTGCCCTGGCAGCCCCTTCCTCTTCTCCACATTAGGCCCATAAGGCCCATTAACCCCCCGGGGGGTTCCGGTAACCCCTCCGGCACTCCGGTTTTATCCGAAACTTCTCCGGAACCCTTCCGGTGTTCGAATATAGTCATCCAATATATCAATCTTTATGTCTCGACCATTCCGAGACTCATCGTCATGTCCGTGATCACATCCGGGACTCCGAACTAACTTCGGTACATCAAAATGCATAAACTCATAATAACTGTCATCGTAACTTTAAGCGTGCGGACCCTACGGTTCGAGAACAATGTAGACATGACCGAGACATGTATCCGGTCAATAACCAATAGCGGGACCTGGATGCCCATATTGGCTCCTACATATTCTACGAAGATCTTTGTCGGTCAGACTGCATAACAACATACGTTGTTCCTTTTGTCATCGGTATGTTACTTGCCCGAGATTCGATCGTCGGTATCCAATACCTAGTTCAATCTCGTTACCGGCAAGTCTCTTTTCTCGTTCCGTAATACATCATCTCACAACTAACTCATTAGTTGTAATGCTTGCAAGGCTTATGTGATGTGCATTACCAAGAGGGCCCAGAGATACCTCTCCGACAATCGGAGTGACAAATCCTAATCTCGAAATACGCCAACCCAACATCTACCTTTGGAGACACCTGTAATGCTCCTTTATAATCACCCAGTTACGTTGTGACGTTTGGTAGCACCCAAAGTGTTCCTCCGGCAAACGGGAGTTACATAATCTCATAGTCATAGGAACATGTATAAGTCATGAAGAAAGCAATAGCAACATACTAAACGATCGGGTGCTAAGCTAATGGAATGGGTCATGTCAATCAGATCATTCACTTAATGATGTGATCCCGTTAATCAAATAACAACTACTTGTTTATGGTTAGGAAACATAACCATCTTTGATTAACGAGCTAGTCAAGTAGAGGCATACTAGTGACACTTTGTTTGTCTATGTATTCATACATGTATTATGTTTTCGGTTAATACAATTCTAGCATGAATAATAAACATTTATCATGATATAAGGAAATAAATAATAACTTTATTATTGCCTCTAGGGCATATTTCCTTCAAATATCATGCTCAAGACGGTGTTGACCCATCAAGTGATGCCCAAGGTCAAGTTCTCTCCTCCGAGCAAGTTCAAGAACAAGAACAAGCCCAAGACGACGCTCAAGATGATCAAGTGACCACTTCTCGTCTCACCCTCGAGGAGGAATTAGAGCGTCGTGCCACCAAGGTTGCCTCCAAGCTCTCCACCAAGGATCACCTCATGACGAATGTGCTTGGAAGCTTAAGAAAGGCGGTAAGCACTCGTAGACAATTAGCAAATTATTGTGAGCATCACGCGTTTGTCTCTTGTGTGGAACCCCACAAGGTCTATGAGGCACTAGAAGATCCGGATTGGCTCAATGCCATGCATGAAGAACTCAACAACTTCGAGCGCAACAAAGTGTGGAGATTGGTGCCAAGACCGACCGGGAATCACAATGTCATAGGAACCAAGTGGATATTTAAGAACAAGCAAGATGCCCATGGGATTATCATTCGCAACAAGGCTCGTTTGGTAGCACAAGGCTACTCCCAAGTCGAGGGTATCGACTACGGTGAAACCTTTGCTCCCGTTGCTCGTCTTGAATCCATTCGCATGTTGATTGCATATGCTTCTCATCATAACTTTAAGTTACAACAAATGGATGTGAAGAGTGCTTTTCTTAATGGTCCTATTAATGAATTGGTTTACGTCAAGCAACCCCCCGGGTTCGAGGATCCCTACCCTCCCGATCATGTGTATCAACTCGATAAGGCACTCTATGGCCTTAAACAAGCCCCACGTGCGTGGTATGACCACCTTACCGAGTTGTTACAAGACCATGGTTTTGAAGTTGGGCTAATCGACTCCACTCTTTTTACTAAGAAGGTCAAAGGGGAGTTGTTTGTGTGCCAATTATATGTTGATGATATTATCTTTGGTTCACCTAACAAAGCTTTCAATGAGGAATTTGCCACTCTCATGACCTCAAAGTTCGAGATGTCCTCCATGGGAGAGTTGAAGTTCTTTCTAGGGTTCGAAGTGAAGCAAAGAAGAGAAGGAACCTTCATCAATCAATCCAAATACACTCAAGACATGCTCAAGGGATTCAAACTAAGTGACGCCAAGCCGGCTTCCACTCCAATGCCCACCAAGTGCCAACTTGACTTAGATCCCAATGGTAAAGTGGTGGATCAAAAGGTATATCGCTCCATGATTGGATCCTTGCTTTACCTTTATGCATCTAGACCGGATATCATGTTGAGTGTGGGAATTTGTGCACGGTATCAAGCCGCACCTAAGGAAAGTCACTATGTGGTGGTCAAACGAATCTTTCGATATTTGGCTCATACCCCAAACTTTGGCTTATGGTATCCAAGAGGATCAAACTTCAAGCTTGTAGGGTACTCGGATTCAGATTGGGCGGGAGACAAAGTGGATAGGAAGTCCACTTCCGGAGGGTGCCAATTCCTTGGTTGCTATTTGGTAAGTTGGTCTTCCAAAAAGCAAAGTTATGTGTCTCTCTCGTCCATCGAGGCGGAGTATGTTGCAGCCGGGAGTTGTTGTGCACAACTACTATGGATGAGGCAAACTTTAAAGGATTACGGTGTCATTTGTGACAAAGTGCCTCTTTGGTGTGACAATGAAAGTGCCATCAAGATCTCTCTCAACCCGGTGCAACACTTCAAGACGAAGCATATTGAGATCCGGTATCACTTCATCCGGGATCACATTAGGCGAGGAGAGATCGAGCTCAACTATGTCAACACTCATGATAACCTTGCAGATATCTTCACAAAGCCCTTGGATGAAGCAAGATTTCGCGAGTTAAGGCATGAGCTAAATATCATTGATTCGAGAAATGTTGCTTGAACCCTTGCACACCCCACCGTACTCAACATGTTGTCTTGGACATAGGGGAGTGATGTTCTCTCAATGAACTCTCCCTCCCCCCATTATGCATAAATTGATCAAGTCTTTCACATTAGCCATGTTTGATGGTACTTGTGCTTCAAAGATGAGTTTTGGTCATGGACCCAAGGATAATTCTTCGCGGTGCCATACCAATTGACTCAAACATAGGTGGCCTCGGCCACCGTCCTCTCCTGGGGAGGTTGGAGTTAGCCTTTTGTTCTCGTGTTGTTTTCTCTCGTTCTTTCTTTACTCTTTATGTTGGGTTCTCCTAGGGTGTTGCTTCTCTCCTGTTTCGTGCTCTTTCTTCCCCCATTCGGATTGCACTCATTTGATCTTGGCTTGGACATAGGTGGTCGGGCGTTACAACCGGGATCACGGGCTGTTCCACCGCTGGTACCTGGTTGTGCCGTCCCAATGGGTCTCCGTTCGGTGTTTGGGCAGTTCCACCGCTCAAACCCATGGTAACCTACGTCCGGTACTACCGATGGACACTGGGCGGTACTACCGCTGCCTTCCAAGCATCGGAAGTATTGTCTCCAACCACGGATCTGTACCAGACGAGCGGTACAACCGCTCCCCGGAGTGGTTCTACCGGGGCGTGTCTACAGGCCTATATATACTCAACGGGGCTGAAGGGTTTTCTTTTTCCCTTCGCCCTCGTTCCTCTTCTCTGTGCCCTAGCCGCCGGCCCTCTTTTCCCCTACCCCAGAGTGCGTCTCGCACTTCGGATCCTTGGGATCTCCGTGGATTCTCTCCGTGGAAGCCTCCCGATCTCTTCCCATGGATGGTGCTAATGCCTCGTGTTCTTTGCTCCTAGATTTTTCTAGGGTTCTTCCTTTGTCTAGGGCATTACTTAACTTTCCACGATTAGTGTTTGAACTATGGAGTAGAAGAGATCTTTGTTTGCCTCATGTCTTGTTTGCAGCACTTAGAATTCGGAATATTACTTGTGTGATTAGTATGCCTCGGTTCGACCTATCTCCCCTGGTAGTGCCACTATTAGCGGTTCTACTGCCCCTACGGGCAGTACAACCGCTGGAGCGGTACTACCGGCGGAGGAACCGGTACAACCGGAGTATATCAACCACCCAACACTGTTCTATCTTCTCTGTTGCCGCAACATGTTCCTTTTCTGCTTGTGTGTGCAATCCTCTCATCCTTGCTGGGTTTTGTGTACTTTTTCTTGTCTGTGTTCAGGGGGCTCTAGTTCTCGCTCTGCTCCTCGCAAGACCAAGAAGAGGGCACGAAGGACCTTGCGCCTGGTTGTGTCTGATGATGAAGAAGAAGTTGTGATTCCCACCAAGCCCACTCACCGTGAAAAGTCTGTAGCTGCTAAACAACGTGTGGTTATGCCGTTGCATCGTTGGAAAGCCAAGGATTGGGAAGCCTTCCGATCAAAGAATCCGTATGAGGTTCCCATTGCTCCTCGTTGGACCACCGTTCAGTTCCGGAATGAGATGCAAGTGCGCATTGTTCATGAACTCTTTGAGCACAACAAGAACAGATATGCCAAGCAGTGGACAATTGATCTTGACCATTGGAGGAACAACATGGAGTATTTTGGTGAGGCGCTGGCTCTCTGCGAGCAGTTTGATCTTGTCAAGCTCATGTCAGTCAATTGTGACTTTGATGTTCAACTCATCCATCAGTTCTATGCCACGGTTCATTTTGGGGAAGATGATGCGCGCACTCTCACCTTCATGTGTCGTGATGAATTGTTTCACGTTCCCTGGAGGGCATTCTGCAATGCTATTGGGTACGAGGATACCGGTCTGGAAGGAAGGGGTGGCATTCGTCCTCATGACTTTCCTGAGTCCATGCTTAAGGAGAAGCTTGCCCCTCTGTACATTCGGGGCCGTGGGATTATTGGAGAATCCAAGGATTTGGAGAAGGTCTATGACATCATGCACCGAGTGTTCCGCAATGTGCTCTTGCCCAAGGTGGGCAATCAAGATGAGATCATGGTTATCTGGTTGATTTGATGGTTGCTATGAAGACCATGGTGGGGACAGGGGCAACGTTTGATGTGTCCAATTGGATGTGGCATGAGATGTACAACATGGTCATCTACCGTAAAGTCTCAATCTATGCTCCGTTTGTCATGTGCTTTCTGAACTCTGTGTGGGCTGTTCATCGTCCTGGAGAGCTCCTCACTTCTCCAGACAACCTCATTGTTCATGAGGTCAAGCTCCTTAAGAAGAAGAAGCATGCCGAGCCTCGCTTCCCTGCAATGCTCCTGAGGATGTCTATGCTACTTCTGACGATGAGGACTTTGAGCTGGAGCCAGGGGCCAAGCCTTCGTGGGTGGCCAAACTCACTGCCAAGGTGAAGAAGACCTTTTGTCTCCAGGCTGACATCCAGAAGAGGATGTATGAGGCACATGTCAATGAGAAGCTTGCACGACGTCGCCAAATTGCAATGATGAAGCACCTCAACATGCCGGTTCAGAGTGGCTCTGAGAAGAGCATCACCCGGAGGAGCGTTGGATATCTACCCATAGCACCTGGACTGATGATGAAGCCCCTCCCCAGCCATCCTCCTCGTTTGCAGCAGCTGACAATGCCATGGAAGAATCTGATCACGACGACGATGACGACTCTGATGATGAGGATCCAGATGCGACCGAGGAGTCAGAGGAGGACGCCTGAGCTTTGGGACGCTAACTTCGCTCTTTTCCTTTTTGGTGTCTTGATGCCAAAGGGGAGAGGGTTCTTAGGGTCTCGGGGATTTGCATGGGTTTTTCTTTTTCTCGTTTTCTCGTGTTGGTCTTTGTTCGTGGACTTGTTTCGTTCCTTGCTATTTGTGAGACTTGTTACTCCTGTTACCTTTCCGTTCATCGGTCATTATCGTTATTATTGCACTCTAAGCATTATATTGTTAGAGTGGTGAGTCTACAAAATCTAGGGGGAGTCTAGTCTTGAAAGTGTGCCCATGCTTTCTAACAGCTAGTTCCTATTGGGGCACATATTCAGGGGGAGTTCCGTCTAGATTTCATTGACTTATCTCTTGCAAATCGTGTTGTTGTCATCATCCACCAAAAAGGGGGAGATTGAAAGGCATTTCCCTACTTTATGTTTTGGATGATGATGACAACCCTTTGTTGGTCTAATCGTGTGCTATATGTTTCAGGTTCTCGATGCTTAGGCTTACATCGGATTGCTATTGCCTCTCGTAGGAAAAGATCGAAGACATGTCCTCTATGCTTTTATTTTCTTTGGTCGTAGGGAACTCGTACTATCAAGAGGGAATCCTCATTAGAAAGCACTGGGGGAATCTTTTCACGTACACGTTCATCACCCCTCCTTTGTCTTTCTCAGGTGTGTGAGAGAGAGTTTTTCCTTGTCTCTTCCCCTATCCTTCCTGCTCACTGTTTTTGCCCAGCGGTTGTACCGCTCTCTGGAGCGGTTGTACCGCTGGGTCTTGTCGCCCATCAGCTTTGCTCGAGCGGTTGTATCGCTGCCTCCGGGCAGTGGTACCGCCACCATGCTCTGCAAATGCTGGGGCGGTGGTTCCGTCCACGCACCGCTCAAGTACCGCTCGCGCTTCTGTTTTGATGCGGTTCTTGGGAGGTAGTGACCCGGTTGGTCCGGTCGTTCCACGATGACCGGTACCACCGGTGGTCCGAGCGGTTCTTCCGCTCGGAACTTAGCCGCCCAAGAGATCAAGGCCATGCGGTTGTTCCGGCCAGGCACCGCCCAAGTACCGGTCAAGCTCCTGTTTTGATGCGGTGGTTGTGCGGTGGCCAGGCGGTTAGTCCGGTTATTTTTCTTAGCCGGTACTACCGCCCGCCTGTCCGGTTGTACCGCTTGGTAGGGTTCTGCAGATACACCGTGAGTCCCGGTTGTACCGGGACGAAGACCGATTGTATCGCTGCAGTGCAAAAAACGCAGTAACGGTTGGAATCGAGGGTTACTATATAAGTGAGCTTCTCCCACCTACCACTCTCACCTTGGACCTCTCTCACTCCACCATTAATGCACTTCAAGCTCTCTTGCCCGATCTCTCTCTAGCCACTCAAACTTGTTGATTTGCTAGGAATTGAAGGAGGAGACCTAGATCTACACTTCCACCAAAGGATATTTGCTTCCCCCATACTTTCTTGTGTGGATTTTGTTACTCTTGGGTGTTTGAGCACCCTAGACGGTTGAGGTCACCTCGGAGCCATATTCCATTGTGGTGAAGCTTCGTGGTTTCGTTGGAAGCCTCCAATTAAGTTGTGGAGAGAGCCCCAGCCTTGTTTGTAAAGGTTCGGTCGCCGCCTTCAAGGGCACCAATAGTGGAATCACGGCATCTCGCATTGTGTGAGGGCATGAGGAGAATACGGTGGCCCTAGTGGCTTCTTGAGGAGCATTGTGCCTCCACATCGCTCCAACGGAGACGTACTTCCTCTCAAAGGGAAGGAATTTCGGCAACACATCCTCGTCTCCACCGTCTCCACTCTTGGTTATCTCGTGCCTTTACTTGTGCAATCTTATTTGTTTCATACCACTTGCTTGCTTGTGTTCCTATCCTTGTTGCATCATATAGGTTGCTCACCTAGTTGCATATCTAGACAACCTATTTTGATGCAAAATTTAAATTGTTAAAGAAAAGCTAAAAATTGTTAGTTGCCTATTCACCTCCCCCCTCTAGTCAACCATATCGATCCTTTCATATACTTCTACACTTCTCGAGTACAAGTTTAAATCAAATCTAGGCTCGATTTTTCCTAAAAACAAAAATGTCTTCAAAGTCACCAAAATGCTATGGTGGAAAATGTCATCAGTCTTCCTTGTATGGTCGGCTGAGGACCATGTTGTGCCCTGTCGGGTTGTAGGGGTACTCGAAGTCGATTTCTTTCCACCTCTCTCCTCTTAGAGAACCAGTCTCCTACTGGGAATTTCTATTGGATGCACATTGCGTCCAATTGCTTCTGTTTCGCACATAGCTAGCAATTCCTTTTATGGGTCGGCTCATTTAGTCATTAGGGATCCCAGTCCAGGGAACCTTCTAGAAGGTTCTTGACCAGTTCATGTTTCTCATTTTTACCTTTTCATGTTGTTTCTTTTACCGCTTTTTTTATTTTTTCCCAAAAAGTTTCATTTTTTAAAACATTTAAATTAAAAATAATGTTTGTGTTTCTATAATTTCTTCAAAAATTCAAAAACTTCTTGATACTTTTTAAAAAATATATGGGAGTGCGGAAAAAATTGTGTTTTCAAATGTTTATAATTAAAAAACACATGTTTTCAAAACTTGTCACAGATTTAAAATATTCAGAATTTTCATAATATGTTCACATTTTCACAAAATGTTAGGAAATTTCAAAAATTGTTCGCATTATCAAAACATATTTGCTATTATACAGAGATATTCACATTTTCAAAAAGTTTGAAATAAACTAAAGCATTCAAAAAATTGTCCGACGACGAAGACGGGCGTCCAAAGACGATGATGCAAATCAATCACCTTCCGGGAGGCTCGACTATAAAGCATGAGCAGAAGTCAAGGGGGGGCGCTCGTGAAGCATTGAGGGCTCCCACGGCAATGTTGTGTAGGTCGACAGCCCCAACACCTACGGCGAGAAAGACTACTTAACAAGTTTTCCCTATCCTGGACAGTTAGCACTGGTGGTCTTACCCGTCACCGGAAGCATGAAGGTCCATAGGGTGCTCATCGACCACGAGGAGCTCTCTAAGCGTCATCAACACAAAGACGCTAGATCAAACGCAACTCCCGAGGGAGGAGATCGAGCAAAGTTTGAAAACATTCCATGGGATCAACCCAGGGCTGACATATGCACGACTGACATAGATCACACTACTAGTGGTGTTCGTATAAGGGGGGACTTCAGACGAGAAGTTTGCACTTTCGAAGTTCTACAACGCCCTCCTAGAATGACTACTCCTGGCACGGTTCATGCTGATCCCAAACTATAATTACATGATGAGAAAACTACCGGGACCATGGGGCGTGATCACAACGAAAGCCTCCCTGGAGCACGCGTTGGAATGCGACTGCCTTAGCCTCGAGTTAGGTGATGACAACATAAACTAGAACAAATACCAACTAGCTAGATGCCCACAACCATCAAACAGGATTCAGGCGAAGGTGAGCCACCTAAGCCTCCTGCAGTGCAGGAGGAATGAAAATAGGAACCAAGGTAAAATACAAGTCGAGCAACTACGTGAGTCCATGACCTAAGAAGCAGCTCGACCCCGGGGCTTAACTCGCACATTCCTACCTCACCTACCATTAGAACTTTTTGATGTTTTCTTCCGAAATAGGATAAACTATTTCTTGCAACGATTTCTATGCCTCTACATTTTACCTTGCACACAAAAAAATGTTGTCGCCCAAATCTACGACCTCCTCAGAGCAAATAGATACCCCTTAAAGAAAGAGGGCATACCTGATAGCTTGGGCCCACACGTAAGTGGCAACTTGGATGTTCATATGGTTGAGCATGCTCATGTGGACATGGGAACCCCACCCAAGCATCCTCATCTTATTCCCCTTTCTCTTCTTCTTCCTCGTTTCATCCTTCCTCTCTCTCTTCAACCCCTGACACTAGAGAGCATTGCATCGCCCTGAGTAGAAGCGGTCACGAAGATCTCTAGTGTAAGATGCTTTCTAGTCCAAATATGGCGTGCGGATGCACCACAGATACTTATTCAATCTCACCATCAACACCCTAGTATGTGGCTGAGCACGCACAGAGAGGGAGAGGCCATAGGAGGACGAAATAATGAACAGAGAGGGAAGAATAGGAGGGTGACATATGGGCCCATGGCCATCTCTGCCTGCCCGTGTGGGTTTAGCTTGTTGGGATTACCTAAATTTCATAGTTTGGGTGCACTATGAATAACTAGACTATAAGTTTCTTATTGTGTAAGAATAAATCCAGAAGCTGAGGTAAAATGTTATATGTTCCTGTGATGTGGTTTTGAGTAATCACTCTACAATAACATGCTTATATGTGTTGCATTTCGAATCCAAACAGACTATGGTAATCTGATTTTTACAACTAGCTTTTATATTTTACTTGTTTGATAAGCCAATCTTTTTCGGGTCTTCATATTTGTTTTTTTGAAAGCAACTCATAAGAATAAGTGAAGCAGAACCAAGACAATCCGTCAACCAAAATCATAGCATTTAAAATATAAACTTTCCATGTATGCTTTTTGTAGGACTTGATATTTTCTACCTTTCAAGTGAGTGTGCTAGCAAATTTGAGTGGAATATTAGACCATGTATCGGGATATATCTGTTTAAACGTCAACTAATTTCCGACGGAGGCAGTATTATTTCTCATAATTCCATTTACTACTATAGCTGCATCAATTAGATTTTTTTTCTCGTGAAGCGCATATGTGCATACACTTACCCGCCAACTTTTTCCATTTCATAATAGTGCGCAAAGTGTTTTTTTCTTTCAGAAGTCATACCTTGTAAAGTTTGAGCAATATTACTGAGAAAGTTATCATCTTTAAAAATATCAAATAAATGTAATATAAACGTATATCTCATGATGTATCTAATGATATTTATTTGGTATCATAGATGTAGATAATTGTTTCTATAAATTTGGTCAAAGTTGATGAAGCTTGACTTTTGAGAAAATATATACCAGCAAGTACTTGGTATAGACTCTAGATCAGTGGCGAATCTAGCAGGACATTGGAGGGTAGGCTTAAAACATAAATTTCGTAAGTCTAATTAGCAAATGCAGTGTAATTGTTGCATGTAAAGCACCAGAATATATTTGTCAAGTTGTATGTTTAGCTTAAATATGATTTTGGAGGGTAGGCTTAAGCCTATTGAAGCCTCCCTAGTGGAATCGCCACTGCTCTAGATGGGTGTTCATGCATTATTTTTATCCAACTAAAAACTTGTCCTGCACATAGCCATTTTTGCTACAAAAGCATGAGCTTTCATCGCTGTTTCATGCCAGGACCTGAATCTCTTTTGGCCGTGTGAATCTTGTATATATAAACCACTCCTGATATTATTTCTTGACCTCCCGAAGAATAATCTCGCTTCGGCCGTAACCCAACCTTACATGAATCCACACACACACACACACGAAAATTAAATGACTCCAATTTCGAGGCACGGCCACGAAGAGCTGCACCATGAATCACTCACTGCTCAACATCAAATTCGTACTCACGCAGTACTCCGGATGCTCAGAGTCCGGACACCAAGCCGCCCGGCGCAATGGATGAATCCTCGACGGATCGCCATGGATCTCGTGGTTCATATGCTCCTGGCGATCATCTCCTGGTACCTCCGGTACGACTCCTGCTTCTCCAGTAAGAACTTTGCGTGGAACCTCGCGATGAACTTCTCCGCCAGCTTGTCGATCTCGTTCACCGCCGGACTAGCCTCGCCCTCGCCCTCGCCCGCCGGCGTGCCACCCGACGACGTCTCCTCCTCCAGCCAACACAGGTACCCGCACTCCGCCGTGTCGTCGCACACCTCCACGACCTCCTCCTCCACGGCCGCCGGCGTCGCTGGAACCACAGCGTTCCACGCCGCCGAGTACTCGTAGTACGAGTACGACGGATAGCAGGGCGCGCGGCTGGCGTCCAGCCGATCCCTTGCCCGAGCCGGGCCGGAGGAGCCGACGAAATGCATCTTCACGAAGCCGGCGATCTTGCTCGTCCTCTTCTTGCCGCGGCTCCTCCTCGTCGAGCGGCCGTAGTAGCCGTACCCGCCGCTGCCAGCTCTCGCGGCGGCCGTCTTCTTCTTGCTGAGTATCACGTCGACGAGCAGGGCCCTGAACCTGGCGACGGCGCGGAAGACGTGACCTACCTGCGGGTAGATGTGGGAGTGGAGGATGGAGTCGATCTTGGGTGAGATCGAGCTCGGGAGAAGAGCCTCCACGTGGAACAGTGGAGCCATGGTGGACGAGGTGGTGAGCTCGCCTGCGCGACTCCCATGGGTTTATATACACAAGGCCCCTGCGTGTCGTGTGGCGAAATGTGTCAAGCCATCCGTACTGTCAGTTAGCCCAATGCTAAGCTGGCTTACTCACTCTGACTTAGATTGTCTGTACTTCTTTTTTTATACAACAAAGGTATTTTAGTAATTAAAAATAACAGTTAAATCGTCAGTAGGAGTGGTACAATAACATTGAGAGGCTGCTCAAACCAATCATTTGTCGTAGAAAACCTAGCTAATCTCGCATGATCATAAGCTACCTTATTAGCTTCTCTATTACAATGTTCAAAACTAGTGAAAGAAAAATCACGGGCCAAATGATAGCAATCATAAAAAATCACTGCTGCTGCTTCTGCATAGGTTCCTCCGCTCTTCATGATTTTAATGACCTCCAAATTACCCGAGTTGATAACAAGTCGACTGCACCCAGCCCTTTGCGCTCGGGATAATCCAAATCGTAGCGCCAATCCCTCTGTTAGGGCACCTGTACACCAATCAAGTCTCCATTTCCCCTCAGCAATAAAATTTCCTTTATGATCTCTCAGAGCAGCTGCGGCTGTACCCCTCAACAAGTCTTGATCGAAAGAAGCATCAAGAATTCTCCAATTCCATTGTCTGTACTTTGTTTTGTTGATCCCACACATTACTTTCCTAGAAAGAGTCGAAGCTCTTTATGAATCAAATACCAGCAATACAAGAAGGACCGTAAAAGAAAGGAAGACACAACAAAGTAGAATCCTCAATCCTCTTCATGCTGCACATGCGAATGGCACACCAATGCCGCATTGGAGTTCCACATCGTCGTTGGAACAAAAAATTTACCCATACATGCAACTGGAAAGTCGGTGATCGCTGTCGGGAAGTGCCGACTGAGTCGAACCTGAAGGATCGTCCACGACATGGAGATGAAGACGACGATAGGATGAATGGACAATCATACCTATACGTCCTCCCAAAACAACGGAATAACCAACGCCGTTACCGCCGAAGTAGTACTGACCCTGACGAAATAACCAACTACAAACTTGTCCACTCAATCTCATCACTAGGTCTGACATCGCGTACACCATAGAAGTCGAGGAAACCTTATTGAATCCTGCTGCCACCACCACCGAAAGGTCCAAAGCCGCAGACAACGAAGACCTACCCATGTCCTCCCAATCTTATCTTTGGATCCAATGGTGCACACATTGCCATGGCCGGATAAGAACCTGGAGGAATCATTAGACACCGCCTTCACCACCACTGAAAGGGCCGAAGTGACGAACAAGAAAATATCTCCCTGATGACCCCATGCCGAGAAAACGACGGTTCCCACAGGTAAACCAGTGCCTCCTTGCACGCCCGCACCAACGAAGCCAGTGGCAGTGGAGGGGGTCGACGATCTACCGTTGGAGGAATGAGACGGCACAGGAGGAACCCTGGATTGCTTTGGCTATGGATAGCCAAATTACGCGTTAATTTCTTTATGCATGTTTGTTGATTCGCGGGTAATTGGAAACAAAATATAAACAACAGTCATATTTCTGGTTCTGTGATTCTGTTCACGATTCTGTAGCCACAGGTAAGATGGGGCAGAGCACGATGATGTGGAGATGGCTCATGCAGGTTAGGCGAGGCACGAGTTTGAGGAGGAGAAGATATTAGACAGCTAGTGTTTTAGGTTCATGGTGCAAGATGGTAGGGTTACGTGAGGGGCATAGCCGCATAGGCACCAGAGCAAAATTTACATTCTCTACAAGGCTAGAGGGATAGATATGCGGGGTTATGCACTAGCACGGAGAAAGAAAAGATGCCCCCCCCCCCCCCCCTCAAGGGGTGTTGGGATGGCCGGGGGCGACAATCAGACCGACAACTAGTGAAATGTGTATTATGTCACCTCTTCCCGTGACCTCAGGCTTTTGAGCGACTTGGTTGGTGCACATAAATGTTTTTGACTGTTGGTGCATATAATTTTAAAATAGGATGAGATCTTGGATTCAAGCCCTTTGTGTGTGTCTGCACCTATATGATTCAAGTGAGGATAAAAAAGTGGCGGCAATGTCACTAGAAATGGGTGCGGGTGTATGAAAAACATGAGAGACTTCGAAGAAGAGCGTGGACGGAACGAATGGATAGGATCTACGTTTGTGATCAAGGAGAAGAGAAGATTCTTTTTTGTTGGGATGCTCCTCGCAAGTGCATGGTGATCTGGACGTGCGTGCGTTCCTGCCGGACGTCACCCAAGGCCAAGGTATAGTTGCAGCGTGAACAAACTGCGCGGTGGAGCCAGCTGGAGAGGTGGAGGACAGCTGGGGATGGAGGCTCGAGCCCCGTTTTAGGGCAACAAAACGAGGGCATATGCAGGCACGGTCGTTCATACCCCGTTCTTGCACGGAGTGTTGCGTGCTGTCTTAACCTTGTCAGTTTCAGTCCCGACTAGTTGAAGCCCCCGAGTGGGCAGTCGATCCGAGTTGGCTCCCCCTCCTCTTCTTCCCACTTTTGTTGCCCATGCGTGTGGGTCGCCATTGCTGCTCGGCTGGATAACAACCATGAGAGAGAGGGGGAGAGGGAGAGAGATGAGGATGAAGGATGATCAAGTGTACGTATCCGTGTGATGCATGCATGCATCTGGATGCTCACGCGTTCCGTGTGCCCGATCGCGGGCAGCTAGTTGTTGGGATACTACCCCGACTCCTACTCCTCCTACTCGCACGTACGGTTGCAGAGAGGTGGAGCGATCGACGACTGACCGCACACGTCCACGGAAAGCGGAGCAATGATTCGTTGGCTCCGTCGGTTGGCTGTTCGCATACATGACACGCACAACATCGTAACGAATCAATCAGTCGCGATACATATGATCATGGAATCATCATGCGTCGTTCGTTGGCTGGGGCCGGTCGGAGAGCTAGCATATGGTTACTAGGATGGATAATATGACGGGAAGCTTTTCCGACTAGTCCACGTCTCTCTTTCCCCTCTCACAAGGTAACTAGGGTAAAGCCTTCCTTTTCTCGATCTTCGCTGGCGATGCCGTGGATTCACCTCCTCTCCGCTTGTTGTTCCGGCGGCCGATGGCAGGGAGGAAAATCTTGGTGCCTCGGCTTCGACTGGTAGATAGTGATGGAAATATGAGCAATTTATCAAATGATTTTATTAACAGAAATACTAGATAAAGCATGACTAATATAACAGTGATAAAGCAAGTCATGCGATTTGACAAAGAGAAGGTAAATAGCAACTTCACATATGAACTGTAACTAAACACATCTAGATCAGACATTATAGCAAGTTGCATATATGAAGTAGAACCTAACACATGTAGGGCAGAAACTAGAGCAAAAAACTGTGGCAGGACGTCTAACAGAAAAAGCATAAATACGTACGGGACAGCAGCAGCAGAAGCACTGGACTTGGGGTCGACGTCCTCTCCAGCCATGTCGTCGATGAGGTCGTCGACGTCGGGGAAGAAGTCGTCGTCGAGGAAGTAGTCGTCGGAGTCCGTGATGAAGAAGTCAGTAGTCGCGCGGAGCGCTCCCCAAAAACCTTATCACCCTTCTCCCGTATAGGACTCAAAGAGGTGCGGTTTCGGAGGCCTACTGTCCCGACTCGCGGTGCACGCCGCAAGCCGGGATGAGAAAGACAACGGTAGCTCAGGGAATGGAACCGATGACGAGAGGAAGGAGAAGTTCTGGTGCGTCTCTCTGGGAGGAGCGACCTCCCTTTTATAGGCGCAAGAGAAGGAGGCGAGAGGGCAGCGACGGGAGGCGAAACGAACAGCCAGCAGCCGAAGGGCTGCACCGTTCGCATTCAAACTCCACTTTCGCAAAAATCTTTTCAGCTTCCGTGTGACCTTTCGTATACCCGTAGTGCGTGGCAAAAATTTAGATATCGGCTCGGCTCATTCCCGCAACCTGCGGCGCGGCGCGGCGCATCGTGACGAGGCGAGGCATGGCGTGGCGAGGCGGGCGGCGGAGGAGGAGCGCGCGTGGATATCCCTCTTATTCTCATGCTCGTACAAGTGGGGAAAGAACCTCCCTTATAAGGAGGTCCAACTCCCACTAAACTAGCAATGTGTGACTAAACTTTAGTAGCATCCCTTGCCTTGCACAAATGGGCCGAGTGGGCCTCTAGGATTTATTAGGAATTTCTAAAATAGTTATTGGGCTACCCAAAATAGACTAAATTCCAGCAATCCCCCACCAGATCCCAGAGGCACACAGAAATTTGCCTTTGATTCCAAAACACTGTTTTATATACCGGTACTGCAGTGGAGACTGTTAAGTTGAACTTCCACCTAGAACTCTATGCTACACTAGTAAGCAACTTGAACAGTGGACTGGGCCTTGAACTGCAAGTTTTCTGCGAATCTAGCTTCACATAAAGCCTTGACCGATACGTGGCTACCGTGGATCTTCCCCGCGGGTGGAGCTTATGCGTCATACTCCGTGATCTTTCATGAGTTTACTAGAGAGAACCCTACTCTCATAAATTGCGACGTTTGACAATCAGACTCATATAGGTGTGTTCTTCAAAAGATGTTCTGCAGGATAACATCTCTGCTTAAATAAGCCACTTAGAACACATTAAGATATACATCAACCTGCCATGCAGATTAGGAGAGTATTATATCTTCATGGAGTGGTATTGTGAATAGTAAGGATACTCTCCTCTCAGTTGACCAACAACTTGTCTTCCACATCTAATTCACGGGATCTCCGATCACAAAGAATAGGTTACCACTATGAACAACTCATATTGTGGGTCTCATACCCATCTCCCTCGATGCATTATCTATCATATTACGTGATAGACCCTTGGTAAAAGGATCTGCCAGATTTTTAGACGTTTGGATATAATCCAACGCAATAACTCCAGAGTTTTTCATTTTCCTGACAGACTTTAACTTTCTCTGAACGTGTCTTGATGACTTCATCTTATCCTTTGAACTGCTCACTTTCGTGATCATAGTTTGATTTTCGTGGTTCATAAGGACACCCGGTACATGTTTCTCAACAACCGGCAAGTCATTCAAGAGCCGGCGAAGCCAATCTGCTTCAACCGTAGCTGTATCTAGTGCTGTGAGTTCTCCTTCCATTGTTGACCTCGTTAAGATGGTCTGCTTGCAAGACTTTCAAGAAACAGCGCCACCTCCATGAGTGAATACATAACCGCTCGTGGCCTTTATCTCATCAGCATCTGAGATCCAGTTTGAGTCACTATACCCTTCAAGCACCTTTGGATGCCCGGTGTAGTGAATTTCATAATTTGCAGTGCCTTTCAAATAACGCAAAACTCTTTCTAGAGCTTTACGATGCACATCTCCTGGTTTTGAAACAAACCGACTCAGTTTGCTAACAACAAAAGAGATGTCAGGTCTTGTAGCACTGGCTAAGTACATAAGCCAACCAATAATCTGAGAATACTTCAATTGGTCTCTAGCAATTCTTCGATTCTTTTGAAGCAACACACTAGCATCATATGGTGTTGGAGAGGGCTTGCAGTCACTATAGCCAAAGCGACTCAAGATCTTTTCCACATAGTGAGATTGAAGTAATGCAATCCCACCATCATCGTCTCTCAACAACTTGATGTTCAGAATGACATCAGCCACTCCTAAATCCTTCATCTCAAAACAACGAGATAGGAAATCCTTGACCTCCTTAATAACATTTAGATTGGTTCCGAAAATCAGTATGTCATCAACATACAAGCACATGATAACTCCCTCGCCCCCACCATGGCGATAGTACACACATTTGTCAGCTTCGTTCACAACAAAGCCTGCAGCTGTTAAAGTTCTTTCAAACTTCTCATGCCACTATTTGGGTGCTTGCTTAAGTCCGTACAAAGACTTCAGCAACTTGCACACTTTCCCTTCCTGACCATCTAGTACAAACCCATCTGGTTGTTCCATATAAATTTCCTCGTCCAACTCTCCATTTATGAAAGCAGTCTTAACATCCATTTGATGAACGAGAAGACCATGCGAGGCAGCTAGTGAAAGCAGAACTCGAATAGTGGTCAGTCGAGTCACAGTTGAGTAAGTATCAAAGAAGTCTTCACCTTCCTTTTGGGTATAAACCTTAGCCACGAGCCGAGCCTTGTACTTTTCAATAGTACCATCAGGCCTAAGCTTCTTCTTGAATACCCATTTGCATCCTATAGGTTTGCACCCATAAGGACGATCAGTTATCTCCCAAGTTTCATTTGCCAAGATGGAATCCATCTCGCTACGAACCGCTTCCTTCCAGTAGTCAGCATCTTCAGATGCATAGGCCTCTGAAATAGAACTAGGAGTGTCATCTATGACGTACACAAGAAAATCATCACCAAAGGACTTTGCAGTCCTCTGTCTCTTGCTCCTAATAGGAACTTCATTGTTCTCCTCCACATGACTTTCAAAGTGTTCCATCAAAATTATAGGTTCGGTAATTGTAACTGGTTCCTGATTCGATGAACTAGGCATCTCCTGATTAGATGAGATAGCCATATCCTTCATGGGAAAGATATCTTCAAAGAAAGTCGCATCATTCGACTCCATGATTGTACCGACATGCATGTCAGGTACCTTAGATTTTACAACCAAGAATCTATAGCCAATGCTATGAAAAGCATATCCCAGGAAAACACAATCCACAGTCTTTGGTCCAAGTTTCTGCTTCTTTGGAATTGGAACGTTGACTTTTGCCAAACAACCCCATGTTCGCAGATAAGAGAGTTTTAACCTTTTCTTCTTCCATTCCTCGAATGGAGTTATCTCTTTGTTCTTTGTGGGAACTCGGTTTAGGACATGACATGCAGTCAATATCGCCCCCCCACCATGCCTTGGAGAGACCCGAAGTGTCTAACATGGCGTTAACCAAATCTGTTAGAGTACGGTTCTTTCTTTCGGCCACCCCATTTGACTGAGGTGAATAGGGAGGCGTCCTCTCATGGATTATACCATGTTCCGCACAAAAAGCATCAAATTCATTGGAAAAATACTCTCCACCACGGTCGGACCTAAGCCTCTTGATTTTTCGATCAAGTTGGTTTTCCACTTCAGCTTTATAGATCTTGAAAAAGTTCAAAGCCTCATCCTTAGATTTCAGAAGATACACACGGCAGTATCTAGTGGAGTCATCAATTAACGTCATGAAATATTTCTTTCCACCTTTTGTCAAAACACCATTCATTTCACATAGATCTGAATGTATGAGCTCTAGTGGTGCAAGATTTCTCGTTTCTGCAGTCGTGTGAGACTTACGAGGTTGCTTAGCTTGCACACACACTTGACACTTAGATCCCTTGACGGTGGTGAAACTAGGGATTAAGTTCAACTTCGCTAGTCGCGACATGCAACCAAAGTTAACATGACAAAGACGTGAATGCCACACATTTGATTCACTATTGTTGCAAATATGATTAACAACTTTATTGCAAACGTCTGATAAGGATAAACGAAACAAGCCTCCTGACTCATAGCCTTTACCAACAAAGGTTCCATACTTGGATATTACAAATTTATTCGACTCAAAGACAAGCTTGTAGCCATCTCTACACAGAAGAGATCCGCTAACAAGATTTTTATTGACGGAGGGGACATAATGCATGTTCTTCAGCTGCACGATCTTCCCCGAAGTAAACTTCAGATCGACCGTGCCAACACCACGAACAGAAGCACTTGAACCGTTGCCCATCAGCATGGTTGAAGTCCCTGCGGTCTGATAAGACGAAAACATGGAAATATCACTGCATACATGCACATTAGCACCCGTGTCAATCAACCAGTCAGGAGAATGACATACTGAAAGAATAGTGGGAAATATACCATACCCAGCATCCTTCATGTCAGTGTCTCCAATGACAACATTAGCGGTCTTGCCGCCTTTCCCAGGATGACGCTTGTCATAGCGATTAGGGCAACTAGGAGCCCAATGATCAGGATCCCCACACACATGACAAGCACCTTTCTTCTTGCCATTCTTCTTCTTGAAGTTCGTGTGTTGCACAGCCTTGTTCTTCCCATCAAACTTTGCTTTACCATCAAACTTGCCCTTGTTCTTGAACTTGTGGGGCTGGAAGTTCTGCTTCTGTACCACATTGGCACTAGATCCTCCCTCAATACCTCGAGCACGTGTGTCCTTTGCTCTCGCCTTTTCTTCCACATCAAGAGTGCCAATGAGATCCGGGACGGAAAACTCCTGCCTCTTATGCTTCAGCAAGGTAGCAAAGTTCCTCCATGAAGGAGGAAGCTTAGTGATGATACCTCCGGCAACAAACTTGTCCAGTAGCATACAACTGAAGTGCTCAAGTTCTCTAGCAAATGACTGTATCTCATGAGATTGCTCAACCACGGAGCGCTCTTCAGTCATGCTGTAATCATAGAATTGCTCCATGATGTACAGCTCAGTGCCAGCATCCGAGACCCCAAACTTGGCCTCGAGTGCATCCCACACATCTTTTTCATTATCAATTGACGCATAAGCATCAACTATGTTCTCACCAAGAACACTCAAGAGAGCAGCCTTAAACAGAGTATCCATTTTCTGAAAAGCTTGTGCCTGTTGAGCATCAAGCTCTCCTTCAGGTTTGCCGAGAGTGGCGTCATAGCAACTCATGGTTTGAAACCATAAGACTGCTCTCATGCGCCACCTCTTATAGTGGATACCCTCAAACATAGGAGGTCTCATGGAAGCAGCAAAACCACTTGGTGTGAATTGCCTATAATAAGGTTTTTGGATTGATGGAAATATGAGCAATTTACCAAATGATTTTATTAACAGAAATACTAGATAAAGCATGACTAATATAACAGTAATAAAGCAAGTCATGCGATTTGACAAAGAGAAGGTAAATAGCAACTTCACATATGAACTGTAACTAAACACATCTAGATCAGACAGTATAACAAGTTGCATATATGAAGTAGAACCTAACACATGTAGGACAAAAACTAGAGCAAAGAACTGTGGCAGGACGTCTAACAGAAAGAGCATAAATACGTACGGGACAGCAGCAGCAGAAGCACTGGACTTGGGGTCGACGTCCTCTCCAGCCATGTCGTCGATGAGGTCGTCGACGTCGGGGAAGAAGTCGTCGGGGAAGTAGTCGTCGGAGTCCGTGATGAAGAAGTCAGTAGTCGCGCGGAGCGCTCCCCAAAAATCTTATCACCCTTCTCCCGTACAAGACTCAAAGAGGTGCGGTTTCGGAGGCCTACTGTCCCGACTCGCGGTGCACGCCGCAAGCCAGGATGAGGAAGACAGCGGTAGCTCAGGGAATGGAACCGGTGGCGAGAGGAGCGACCTCCCTTTTATAGGCGCATTCAAACTCCACTTTCGCAAAAATCTTTTCAGCTTCCGTGTGACCTTTCGTATACCCGTAGTGCGTGGCAAAAATTTAGATATCGGCTCGGCTCATCCCCACGTCGCGTCGCGTCGCGTCGCGTCGTGACGAGGCGGGCGGCGGAGGAGGAGCGCGCGTGGATATCCCTCTTATTCTCATGCTCGTACAAGTGGGGAAAGAACCTCCCTTATAAGGAGGTCCAACTCCCACTAAACTAGCAATGTGGGACTAAACTTTAGTAGCATCCCTTGCCTTGCACAAATGGGCCGAGTGGGCCTCTAGGATTTATTAAGAATTTCTAAAATAGTTATTGGGCTGCCCAAAATAGACTAAATTCCATCAATCCCCCACCAGATCCCAGAGGCACATAGTTCGGGCAGTCTAAGAACAATTCATGTTTTTTTTATAAAAAGTTCGTGCATTTTTTATAAAATCATCAAATATGAAAAAAGTTCGTGCAATATTAAAAAAAGTTCATCAAATTTGAAAAAAGTTCATTGGATTTGAAAAAAGGTTCATAGATTTAGAAAAAAGTTCATCAGATTTAAAAAAAGTTCATCGGATTTGAAAGAAGCTCATTAATTTCGCAAATAGTTCATCGATTTCGAAAAAAGTTCACGAATCTGAAAAAAGTTCATTGGATTTGAAAAAATATCATCAATTTTGAAAAAATTTCATCGGATGTAAAAAAAGTTCATCGAAATTGAGAAGGAATTCATTGATTTTGAAAAAAGTTCACAGAATTTGAAAAAGGATGAGGAAAAAAGAAAAAGAAAAAAAAATGAACTGACATCGACAATAAATAAAGTGACTGAAGTAAATACATAAAAACGGTTATTGGACTGTAACGGACGCCTGCAGCGCTAAATAGTAATTGCCCACAAGCACACATTCACAAAGCCGAGCTTGCAAATCACGTGGGCCGTGGTGCAGGCTGCTCCTACTATTTTTCATATAGACGCACCCTGGAGATATAGGGTTTGCAGTTATATAGGATGCGTCTATATGACTGCAAACCCTATATCTCACATAGTGCGACTGCCACTTCCGTCTCGCCTGAAGCTTTTGTCCCCACGCTTTAGCTACTGGGCCAGCCCATTTTCATCTGGTTTTTTCCTTCCCTGCGTTTCATTTGCTGGTTTTCTTCTGCTTTCTTTTTCTTTTTCGCTTTCTTTGTTTCTTCATGGTTTTCTTTGCGGGGGTTTTTTCACCTGTTTTTAGTTTCTTTCATAGGTTTTACTACTCCTTCCGTTCCAAAATATAAGTCTCTATAGAGATTTCATTATGGACTACATACAGAGCAAAATGAGTGAATCTATTCTCCAAAATGCATCTATATACATCCATATACAGTCCATAGTGAAATCTCTACAAATATTTCTATTTAGAAACGGAGGGAGTATATTATTATTATTATTTTCCATTTCGTGTTTATTTGTCTGTTTCTCGATATTTATATATTTTTTTGCATTTCTTTTTTCATTAATTTCTTGTTTTCTAAAATTTATTTGTTTGTCATTTTTGTTTTTTATTGGTGTTCTTCGTTTATGTTGTACATTTTTTGTATGCAAATTTAACATTTTTCATATATATGATTAATTTTTTAAATAAAACTTATGTTTTTATATCTACTATTTTCCATACAGATTTTCATTTTTCTAATATAAGAGGAACATTTTTTTATACAAATGTGTAACATTTTGTAAATACATGATATACATTTTTAAACATATATTTTTTATGTCTAATTTTTTCGTAAACATTGTACACTTTTAGTATACAGCAGGAACATGTTCTATATATATGTTTGACATTTTGAAAATACATGATTAACATTTATTGAAAAATATAATTTTTGATGTCCAGTTTTCCCATACACATACGTTTTTTATATACATCAAAAATATTTTTATATATTTGGAAGTACAAACAAAGTAAAAAAAAGGAAAGAAAGCTCAAAACGAACGCAAAAAATAAAAGAAAACAGTGAAACCCTCCCGCGCGCCGGGCCGGCTTAGTACAACGCTCCCTTCGGGCTAAAAATGAGACATAGCGGTGCCCCGATAATGAAGATCTCCTATTCTGTGCTGGCGTTGTTTAGCCCTGTTGGCGGTCGGCCCATATGATGTAACTCTTTTGTGGTGTGTTTGTTGAGATCTGATGAACTTTGAGTTTATGATCAGTCATGTCTTTTTTATATCCATGAAAGTTATTTGATTTTCTTTGATCTCTTATATGTATGATTGCTTATAGCCTCGTATTTCTTCTCCGATATTTGGGTTTTGTTTGGCCAACTTGATCTATTTATCTTGCAATGGGAAGAGGTGCTTTGTAGTGGGTTCGAACTTACGGTGCTTGATCCCAGTGACAGAAAGGGAAACAACATGTATGTGTCGTTGCTACTAAGGATAAAACGATGGGGTTTATCTCTACATAGATAGATCTTGTCTACATCATGTCATCGTTCTTATTGCATTACTCTCTTACTCCATTAACTTAATACACTAGATGCATGTTCGATAGCGGTCGATGTGTGGAGTAATAGTAGTAGATACAGGCAGGAGTCGGTCTACTAATCTTGGACGTGATGCCTATATAATGATCATTGCATGGATATCGTCATGAGCATTTGAAGTTCTATCAGTTGCCCAACAGTAATTTGTTACCCGCTGAGGGAGTCCTGAATTAGGGGTCTCCGGACAGCCGAACTATATCCTTTGGCCGGACTGTTGGACTATGAAGATACAAGATTGAAGACTTCGTCCCGTGTCCGGATGGGACTTTCCTTGGCGTGGAAGGCAAGCTTGGCAATACGGATATGCGGATCTCCTCCCTTGTAACCGACTCTGTGTAACCCTAGCCCCCTCCGGTGTCTATATAAACCGGAGGGTTCAGTCCGTAGGACAACAACAATCATACCATAGGCTAGCTTCTAGGGTTTAGCCTCTATGATCTCGTGGTAGATCAACTCTTGTAATACTCATATCATCAAGATCAATCAAGCAGGACGCAGGGTATTACCTCCATCGAGAGGGCCCGAACCTGGGTAAACATCGTGTCCCCTACCTCCTGTTACCATCCGCCTTAGACGCACAGTTCGGGACCGCCTACCCGAGATCCGCCGGTTTTGACACCGACATTGGTGCTTTCATTGAGAGTTCCACTATGCTGTCATCATAAGGCTTGATGGCTCCTTCGAGCATCAGTAACGATGCAGTCCAGGGTGAGGTTTTCCTCCCCGGACAGATCCTCGTATTCGGCGGCTTCGCACTACGGGCCAACTCGCTTGGCCATCTGGAGCAGATCGAGAGCTACGCCCCTGGCCATCAGGTCAGGTTCGGAAACCTAAACTACACTGCCGACATCCGTGGAGACTTGATCTTCGATGGATTCGAGCCCATGTCAGGTGCGCCGCACGATCACGACGAGCATGATTTAGCTCTGCCGTCAGACAATGTTCGGGAGATCACACCTACAACTACTCCGGCCTTCAATCCGGAGCAAATTGCGCCATCCGAAGACGGAGGGATTGACCCCGCCATGGATACCGCACTGTCAGTGGCGATGGAGCCGGATACTGACTTCACCCCTTACGAGAGCTGTGTTGCCGAACCACTGGATTCGTCTCCGGCCACGGACTCCGAGCCGCCTGCATCCGTGCCTATCGAATCCGATTGGGCGCCGATCATGGAGTTCACCTCCACGGATATCTTTCAGCACTCGCCTTTCGGCGATGTGCTAAATTCATTAAGGTCTCTCTCCTTGTCAGAAGAACCTTGGACGAACCATGTCCGGCTAGAATGGGATGCGGACGACGAAGAAATTCGCTGCCCACCCACCACCCACTTAGTAGCCATTGTCGATGATTTAACCGACATGCTCGACTTCGACTCCGAAGACATCGACGATATGGACGACGATGCAGGAGACGAACAGGAACCACCGCCCACAGGGCGCTGGACCGCCACCTCATCATACGATATATACATGGTGGACACCCCCAAAGAAGGTAATGGCAACGAGACGACGGAGGATGATCCCTCCAAGAAGCAACCCAAGCGCCGACGTCAGCGGCGCCGCTCTAAGTCCCGCCATAGCAAAAGTAGTGATACCGGCACAAGAGACAATAACACTCCGGATAGTGCCGAAGACAACAACAATCCCCTCCAGCACGATGTAGAGCGGGAGGGTGAATAAGCTAGCCCTCCAGAGCAGGCAACAGATGGAGAATCGAAGGAGGACAATTACATGCCTCTCTTCGAAGACGAGGTGAGCCTCAGCGACGAAGAATTTATCGTGCCTGAGGATCCCGTCGAGCAGGAGCGCTTCAAGCGCCGGCTTATGGCCACAACAAATAGCTTGAAGAAAAAGCAACATCAGCTTCAAGCTGATCAAGACTTGCTAGCAGACAGATGGACCGAAGTCCTTGTTGCCGAGGAATATGAACTCGAGCGCCCCTCCAAAAATTACCCAAAGCGCAGGTTGCTACCTCACCTCGAGGAGGAAGCATTGAAACCTATGTCACCAGTGTACGATGCGGCTGACCGGCCACCTCGTGGCCGAGCCAGAGAGGCGTTTCAGCCTAAAGTTCAGCTTGCACCCCGCCGCCACTCAAAAAAAAATACCAAGGCCCGGGGCAACACACGGGACCTGCAAGACGTATTGGACAGCAGGGCAAAACATGCATGGTCGATATACGGGTCACGGGGGCGCGTGCTAACGCGGGACGATGACCGTCACGTCGAATACACTAAAAGTAAATCCGGCCGGGCCGAATACAACAGACAAGACTCATATGAACTGCGTCGTGATATAGCCCGGCACAGAGGCGCCGCACACCCCCTATGCTTCACTGATGAAGTTATGGATCATGAATTCCCGGAGGGTTTTAAACCCGTAAATATCGAATCGTATGATGGTACAACAGATCCCGCTGTATGGATTGAGGATTTTCTCCTCCACATCCACATGGCCCGCGGTGATGATCTGCATGCCATCAAGTATCTCCCACTAAAACTCAAAGGACAAGCTCGACATTGGCTGAATAGATTGCCAGCAGACTCCGTCGACAGTTGGGAGGATCTGGAAGACGCATTCCTTGACAACTTCCAGGGCACTTATGTGCGACCACCGGATGCTGATGACTTGAGCCATATAACTCAGTAGCCAGGGGAATCGGCCAGGCAATTATGGACACGGTTCCTAACTAAGAAAAACCAAATTGTCGACTGTCCAGATGCAGAGACCTTAGCGGCATTCAAGCATAACATCTATGATGAGTGGCTCGCCCGGCACCTCGGCCAGGAGAAGCCGAAGTCTATGGCAGCCCAAATGACACTCATGAGCCGCTTTTGCACGGGCGAGGATAGCTGGCTGGCTCGCAGCAACAACACATCAAGGAATCCGGGCACTTCGGATACCAAAGATGCCAATGGCAGACCACGTCATAACAGACAAAAGCGCCGCAACAACGGCGATATCACCGATGATACGGCAGTCAATGTCAGATTCAGAGGCTCTAGATCCGGTCAGCGGAAAAAGGCACTCAAAAGAAGTACTCCGGGCCCGTCCAGTTTGGATCGCATACTTGATCGCTTGTGTCAAATCCACGGCACCCCCGATAAGCCAGCCAATCACACTAACAGAGAATGCTGGGTGTTCAAGCAGGCCGGCAAGTTGAATGCCGAAAACAAGGACAAGGGGCTGCATAGTGATGACGAGGAGGAGCCCCGGCGGCCGAACACGGGGGGACAGAAGAGGTCCCCCCCACAAGTGAAGACGGTAAACATGATATACGCAACCCACATTCCCAAGAGGGAACGGAAGCGTGCACTAAGGGACGTCTATGCGATGGATCCCGTCGCCCCAAAGTTCAACCCATGGTCTGCTTGTCTGATCACCTTCGATCGCAAGGACCACCCCACTAGTATGCGTCATGGCGGATCCGCCGCACTGGTCCTAGACCCCATCATCGACGGATTTCACCTCACTCGAGTCCTTATGGACGGCGGCAGCATCCTGACCTGCTCTATCAGGATACAATGCACAAAATGGGTATAGATCCCTCGAGGATCAAACCCACCAAAACCACCTTTAAGGGCGTTATCTGATACGTCCATTTTGCATGATGCTTTTATATCGATATTTATTGCATTATGGGCTGTCATTACACATTATGTCACAATACTTATGCCTATTCTCTCTTATTTTACAAGGTTTACATAAAGAGGAAGAATGCCAGCAGCTGGGATTCTGGGCTGGAAAAGGAGCAAATATTAGAGACCTATTTTGCACAACTCCAAGAGTCATGAAACTTCACGGAAGATGTTTTCCAAATATATAAAAAATACTGAGAGCAAGAACTTCACTAGGGGGGGCCACACCCTTCCCACGAGGGTGGCGGGCGCACCCTACCCCCTTGGGCGCGCCCCCTACCTCGTGGGCCCCCTGGTGGCCCTCCGGTGGCCATCTTCTGCTATATGGAGTCTTTCGATGGGAAAAAAATCATAAGCCATCTTCTCGGACAAAACTCCGCCGCCATGAGGCGGAACCTTGGCGGAACCAATCTAGGGCTCTGGCGGAGCTGTTCTGCTGGGGAAACTTCCCTCCCAGAGGGGGAAATCATCGCCATCGTCATCACCAACGCTCCTCTCATCGGGAGAGGTCAATCTCCATCAACATCTTCATCAGCACCATCTCATCTCAAAACCCTAGTTCATCTCTTGTATCCAATTCTTGTCTCCAAGTCTGGGATTGGTGCTAGTAGGTTGCTAGTAGTGTTAATTACTCCTTGTAGTTGATGCTAGTTGGTTTAATTGGTGGAAGATCATATGTTCATATCCTATATGCATATTAATACCCCTCTTATTATGAACATGTTTATGCTTTGTGAGTAGTTACTTTTGTTCCTGAGGACATGGGAGAAGTCTTGCTATTAGTAGTCATGTGAATTTGGTATTCATTCGATATTTTGATGAGATGTATGTTGTCTCTCCTCTAGTGGTGTTATGTGAACGTCGACTACATGACACTTCACCATTATTTGGGCCTGGAGGAAGGCAATGGGAAGTAATAAGTAGATGATGGGTTGCTAGAGTGACAGAAGCTTAAACCCTAGTTTATGCGTTGCTTCGTAAGGGGATGATTTGGATCCATATGTTTCATGCTATGGTTAGGTTTACCTTAATACTTTTGTTGTAGCTGCGGATGCTTGCAATAGAGGTTAAGATGCTTGTCCAAGTAAGGGCAGTACCCAAGCACCGGTCCACCCACATACAAATTATCAAAGTACCGAATGCGAATCATATGAACGTGATGAAAACTAGCTTGACAATATTCCCATGTGTCCTCGGGAGCGCTTTACATCTTATAAGAGTTTGTCCAGGCTTGTCCTTTGCTACAAAAAGGATTGGGCCAACTTGCTGCACCTTATTTACTTTTGTTACTTGTTGCTCGTTACAAATTATCTTATCACAAAACTATCTGTTACCGCTTATTTCAGTACTTGCAGAGAATACCTTGCTGGAAACCGCTTATCATTTCCTTCTGCTCCTCGTTGGGTTCGACACTCTTACTTATCGAAAGGACTACGATAGATCCCCTATACTTGTGGGTCATCAAGACTCTTTTCTGGCGCCGTTGCCGGGGAGTGAAGCACCTTTGGTAGGTGGAATTTGGTAATGAAAAATTCATATAGTGTGCTGAAATTTACTGTCACTTCTTACCATGGAAGGTAATCCTCTGAGGGGCTTGTTCGGGGTATCTTCACCCCGACTAGTAGAGCAAAGAGTTGCTCCTCAACCTACTGAACCTACTGAAAATGAATATGAAAATGAAAATGCTTGCTTTGAAGTTCCTTTGGGTATGATAGAAAAACTGCTAGCTAATCCTTTTTTAGGAGATGGAACAAAACATCCTGATGAACATTTGATATATGTGGATGAAGTTTGTGGATTATTTAAGCTTGCAGGTGTACCCGGAGATGTTGTTAAGAAGAAGGTCTTCCCCTTATCTTTGAGGGGAGATGCATCGACATGGTATAGGCTATGTGATGATATGAGGTCTTGGAATTACAAACGATTGAAATTGGAATTTCATCAGAAGTTTTATCCTATGCATCTTGTTCATCGTGATCGCAATTATATATATAATTTTTGGCCTCGCGAAGGAGAAAGCATCTCTCAAGATTGGGGGAGGCTTAAGTCAATGTTATATTCATGCCCCAATCATGAGCTCTCAAGAGAAATGATTATTCAAAAAAATTATTCTCGGCTTTTTGGTAACAATCGCACCATGCTTGACACTTCTTGTGCTGGCTCTTTTATGATGAAGACTATTGAATTCAAATGGGATTTATTGGAAAGAATTAAACGCAACTCTGAAGATTGGGACCTCGACAATGGTAAGGAGTGAGGTATGACACCTAGTTTTGATTGTGTTAAATCTTTTATGGACACCGATATTTTTCATAAATTTAGCACTAAATATGGACTTGACTTTGAGATAGTAGCTTCTTTCTGTGAATCTTTTGCTGCTTATGTTGATCTCCCCAAAGAGAAGTGGTTCAAATATCATCCTTCCATAGAAGTAAAAGTAGCTGCACCTATTAAAGTTGAAGAAAAGACTATCACTAATAATGATCCTATTTTTCCTACTTCTTATGTTGAGAAACCACCTTTCCCTGTTTGGATAAAGGATCATGCTAAAGCTTCAACTGTAGTTCGTAAAAGCAATATTAAAACATATACACCTCCTGAGCAAGTTGAAGTTGAACCTAATATTGCTATTCTTAAAGATCTCTTGTCTGATAATATAGATGGGCATGTTATTTATTTCTGTAATGAAACTGCTAGAATTGCTAAACCCCGTGATAAAGATAAACCTAGACCTGTGGTAGGCATGCCTGTTATTTCTGTTAAAATAGGAGATCATTATTATCATGGCTTATGTGATATGGGTGCTAGTGCTAGTGCAATACCTTATTCCTTATACCAAGAAGTTATGCATGATATTGCACCTGCTGAGATGAAAGGTATTGATGTCACAATTAAACTTGCCAATAGAGATACTATTTCACCAATGGGAATTGTTAGAGACGTTGAAGTCTTGTGTGGGAAAACTAAATATCTTGCTGATTTTCTTGTTCTTGGTTCCCCACAAGATAGCTTTTGTCCCATTATATTTGGTAGACCCTTCCTAAATACTGTTAATGCTACCATAGATTGCAAAAGGGATGTTACTATCGGTTTAGATGATATGACTTATGAATTTAATTTTTCCAAATTTAGTAGACAACACCGTGAAGAAGATGAAATTATTGGTCTTGCTTCTATTGCCGTACCTCCTAGTGATCCTTTAGAACAATACTTGCTAGACCATGAAAATGATATGTTTATGAATGAAAGAAGGGAATTAGATGAAGTATTCTTTAAACAGGAGCCTATTCTGAAAAACAATTTACCTGTTGAAATCCTAGGGGATCCTCCTCCACCCAAGGGTGATCCCGTGTTTGAGCTTAAACCGTTACCTGATACTCTTAAAGATGCTTATCTTGATGAGAAAAAGATATATCCTCTTATTATTAGTGCTAACCTTTCAGAACATGAAGAAGAGAGATTATTGAAAACTCTAAAGAAGCACCGTGCTGCTATTGGGTATACTCTTGATGATCTTAAGGGCATTAGTCCCACTCTAGGTCAACATAAAATTAATTTGGAAGAAGATGCTAAACCAGTTCGTGATCATCAACGCCGACTGAATCCTAAAAAGAAAGAAGTGGTAAGAAAGGAGATACTAAAGCTCCTTGAGGCAGGTATAATTTATCCCGTTGTTGATAGTCAGTGGGTAAGCCCTGTCCATTGTGTCCCTAAGAAGGGAGGTATTACTGTTGTTCCTAATGATAAAGATGAATTGATTCCTCAAAGAATTATTACATGTTATAGAATGGTAATTGATTTCCGCAAATTAAATAAGGCTACTAAAAAAGTGTTGGGGAACGTAGTAATTTCAAAATTTTCCTACGCACACGCAAGATCATGATGATGCACAGCAACGAGAGGGGAGAGTGTTGTCTACGTACCCACGCAGACCGACTGCGGAAGCGTTGACACAACGTAGAGGAAGTAGTCATACGTCTTCCCGATCCGACCGATCCAAGCACCGTTACTCCGGCACCTCCGAGTTCTTAGCACATGTACAGCTTGATGACAATCCCCGGGCTCCGATCCAACAAAGCGTCGGGGAGGAGTTCCGTCAGCACGACGGCGTGGTGACGATCTTGATGTTCTACCGTCTCAGGGCTTCGCCTAAGCACCGCTACAATATGATCGAGGTGGACTATGGTGGCAGGGGGCACCGCACACGGCTAAGGAACGATCTCAAGGATCAACTTGTGTGTCCTAGGGTGCCCCCTGCCTCCGTATATAAAGGAGTCAAGGGGGAGGGGGCGGCCGGCCAAGGAGGGCGCGCCAAGGGAGTCCTACTCCCTCTGGGAGTAGGATTCCCCCCCCAATCCTAGTTGAATAGGATTCCTCGAGGGGGGAAAGACAGAGAGGGGGCCGGCCACCTCTCCTTGTCCTAATAGGACTAGGGGAGGGGGGAGGTGCGCGGCCCACCTTGGGCTGCCCCTTTCTCCTTTCCACTAAAGCCCACTAAGGCCCATATAGCTCCCGGGGGGTTCCGATAACCTCCCGGTACTCCGGTAAAATCCCGATTTCACCCGGAACACTTTCGATATCCAAACATAGGCTTCCAATATATCAATCTTTATGTCTCGACCATTTCGAGACTCCTCGTCATGTCCATGATCACATCCGGGACTCCGAACAATCTTCGGTACATCAAAATGCATAAACTCATAATAACTGTCATCGTAACGTTAAGCGTGCGGACCCTACGGTTCGAGAACAATGTAGACATGACCGAGACACGTCTCCGGTCAATAACCAATAGCGGGACCTGGATGCCCATATTGGCTCCTACATATTCTACGAAGATCTTTATCGGTCAGACCGCATAACAACATACGTTGTTCCCTTTGTCATCGGTATGTTACTTGCCCGAGATTCGATCGTCGGTATCCAATACCTAGTTCAATCTCGTTACCGGCAAGTCTCTTTACTCGTTCCGTAATACATCATCCCGCAACTAACTCATTAGTTGCAATGCTTGCAAGGCTTATGTGATGTGCATTACCGAGAGGGCCCAGAGATACCTCTCCGACAATCGGAGTGACAAATCCTATTCTCGAAATACGCCAACCCAACATCTACCATTGGAGACACCTGTAGAGCTCCTTTATAATCACCCAGTTACGTTGTGACGTTTGGTAGCACACAAAGTGTTCCTCCGGCAAACGGGAGTTGCATAATCTCATAGTCATAGGAACATGTATAAGTCATGAAGAAAGCAATAGCAACATACTAAACGATCGGGTGCTAAGCTAATGGAATGGGTCATGTCAATCAGATCATTCAACTAATGATGTGACCTCGTTAATCAAATAACAACACTTTGTTCATGGTTAGGAAACATAACCATCTTTGATTAACGAGCTAGTCAAGTAGAGGCATACTAGTGACACTAAGTTTGTCTATGTATTCACACATGTATTATGTTTCCGGTTAATACAATTCTAGCATGAATAATAAACATTTATCATGATATAAGGAAATAAATAATAACTTTATTATTGCCTCTAGGGCATATTTCCTTCAGTCTCCCACTTGCACTAGAGTCAATAATCTAGATTACACAGTAATGATTCTAACACCCATGGAGCCTTGGTGCTGATCATGTTTTGCTCGTGGAAGAGGCTTAGTCAACGGGTCTGCAACATTCAGATCCGTATGTATCTTGCAAATCTCTATGTCTCCCACCTGGACTAGATCCCGGATGGAATTGAAGCGTCTCTTGATGTGCTTGGTCCTCTTGTGAAATCTGGATTCCTTTGCCAAGGCAATTGCACCAGTATTGTCACAAAAGATTTTCATTGGACCCGATGCACTAGGTATGACACCTAGATCGGATATGAACTCCTTCATCCAGACTCCTTCGTTCGCTGCTTCCGAAGCAGCTATGTACTCTGCTTCACATGTAGATCCCGCTACGACGCTTTGTTTAGAACTGCACCAACTGACAGCTCCACCGTTTAATGTAAACACGTATCCGGTTTGCGATTTAGAATCGTCCGGATCAGTGTCAAAGCTTGCATCAACGTAACCTCTTACGGTGAGCTCTTTGTCACCTCCATATACGAGAAACATATCCTTAGTCCTTTTCAGGTATTTCAGGATGTTCTTGACCGCTGTCCAGTGATCCACTCCTGGATTACTTTGGTACCTCCCTGCTAAGCTTATAGCAAGGCACACATCAGGTCTGGTACACACATTGCATACATGATAGAGCCTATTGCTGAAGCATAGGAACATCTTTCATTTTCTCTCTATCTTCTGCAGTGGTCGGGCATTGAGTCTGACTCAACTTCACACCTTGTAACACAGGCAAGAACCCTTTCTTTGCTTGATCCATTTTGAACTTCTTCAAAATCTTGTCAAGGTATGTGCTTTGTGAAAGTCCAATTAAGCGCCTTGATCTATCTCTATAGATCTTTATGCCTAATATGTAAGCAGCTTCACCGAGGTCTTTCATTGAAAAACTCTTATTCAAGTATCCCTTTATGCTATCCAGAAATTCTATATCATTTCCAATCAGTAATATGTCATCCACATATAATATCAGAAATGCTACAGAGCTCCCACTCACTTTCTTGTAAATACAGGCTTCTCCGAAAGTCTGTATAAAACCAAATGCTTTGATCACACTATCAAAGCGTTTATTCCAACTCCGAGAGGCTTGCACCAGTCCATAAATGGATCGCTGGAGCTTGCATACTTTGTTAGCTCCCTTTGGATCGACAAAACCTTCCGGTTGCATCATATACAACTCTTCTTCCAGAAATCCATTCAGGAATGCAGTTTTGACATCCATCTGCCAAATTTCATAATCATAAAATGCGGCAATCGCTAACATGATTCGGACAGACTTAAGCATCGCTACGGGTGAGAAAGTCTCATCGTAGTCAACCCCTTGAACTTGTCGAAAACCTTTTGCGACAAGTCGAGCTTTGTAGACAGTAACATTACCATCAGCGTCAGTCTTCTTCTTGAAGATCCATTTATTCTCAATTGCTTGCCGATCATCGGGCAAGTCAACCAAAGTCCATACTTTGTTCTCATACATGGATCCCATCTCAGATTTCATGGCTTCAAGCCATTTTGCGGAATCTGGGCTCACCATCGCTTCTTCATAGTTCGTAGGTTCATCATGATCTAGCAGCATGATTTCCAGAACAGGATTACCGTACCACTCTGGTGCGGATCTCGCTCTGGTTGATCTACGAGGTTCAGTAGTATCTTGTCCTGAAGTTTCATGATCATCATCATTAGCTTCCTCACTAATTGGTATAGGTGTCGCAGAAACAGTTTTCTGTGATGTACTACTTTCCAATAAGGGAGCAGGTACAGTTACCTCGTCAAGTTCTACTTTCCTCCCACTCACTTCTTTCGAGAGAAACTCCTTCTCTAGAAAGGATCCATTCTTAGCAACGAATGTCTTGCCTTCGGATCTGTGATAGAAGGTGTACCCAACAGTCTCCTTTGGGTATCCTATGAAGACACATTTCTCCGATTTGGGCTCGAGCTTATCAGGTTGAAGCTTTTTCACATAAGCATCGCAGCCCCAAACTTTAAGAAACGACAACTTTGGTTTCTTGCCAAACCATAGTTCATAAGGCGTCGTCTCAACGGATTTTGATGGTGCCCTATTTAACGTGAATGCGGCCGTCTCTAAAGCATAACCCCAAAACGATAGCGGTAAATCAGTAAGAGACATCATAGATCGCACCATATCTAGTAAAGTACGATTACGACGTTCGGACACACCATTACGCTGTGGTGTTCCGGGTGGCGTGAGTTGCGAAACTATTCCGCATTGTTTCAAATGTACACCAAACTCGTAACTCAAATATTCTCCTCCACGATCAGATCGTAGAAACTTTATTTTCTTGTTACGATGATTTTCAACTTCACTCTGAAATTCTTTGAACTTTTCAAATGTTTCAGACTTGTGTTTCATTAAGTAGATATACCCATATCTGCTTAAGTCATCTGTGAAGGTGAGAAAATAACGATATCCGCCACGAGCCTCAATATTCATCGGACCACATACATCAGTATGTATGATTTCCAATAAATCTGTTGCTCTCTCCATAGTACCGGAGAACGGCGTTTTAGTCATCTTGCCCATGAGGCACGGTTCGCAAGTACCAAGTGATTCATAATCAAGTGGTTCCAAAAGTCCATCAGTATGGAGTTTCTTCATGCGCTTTATACCGATATGACCTAAACGGCAGTGCCACAAATAAGTTGCACTATCATTATCAACTCTGCATCTTTTGGCTTCAACATTATGAATATGTGTGTTACTACTATCGAGATTCATCAAAAATAGACCACTCTTCAAAGGTGCATGACCATAAAAGATATTACTCATATAAATAGAACAACCATTATTCTCTGATTTAAATGAATAACCGTCTCGCATCAAACAAGATCCAGATATAATGTTCATGCTCAACGCTGGCACCAAATAACAATTATTTAGGTCTAATATTAATCCCGAAGGTAGATGTAGAGGTAGCGTGCCGACCGCGATCACATCGACTTTGGAACCGTTTCCCACGCGCATCGTCACCTCGTCCTTTGCCAGTGTTCGCTTAATCCGTAGTCCCTGTTTCGAGTTGCAAATATTAGCAACTGAACCAGTATCAAATACCCAGGTGCTACTGCGAGCTCTAGTAAGGTACACATCAATAACATGTATATCACATATACCTTTGTTCACCTTGCCATCCTTCTTATCCGCCAAATACTTGGGGCAGTTCCGCTTCCAGTGACCAGTCTGCTTGCAGTAGAAGCACTCAGTTTCAGGCTTAGGTCCAGACTTGGGTTTCTTCTCCTGAGCAGCAACTTGCTTGCCGTTCTTCTTGAAGTTCCCCTTCTTCTTCCCTTTGCCCTTTTTCTTGAAACTAGTGGTCTTGTTAACCATCAACACTTGATGCTCCTTCTTGATTTCTACCTCCGCAGCTTTCAGCATTGCGAAGAGCTCGGGAATAGTCTTGTTCATCCCTTGCATATTATAGTTCATCACGAAGCTCTTGTAGCTCGGTGGCAGTGATTGGAGAATTCTGTCAATGACGCAATCATCTGGAAGATTAACTCCCATCTGAATCAAGTGATTATTATACCCAGACATTTTGAGTATATGCTCACTGACAGAACTGTTCTCCTCCATCTTGCAGCTATAGAACTTATTGGAGACTTCATATCTCTCAATCCGGGCATTTGCTTGAAATATTAACTTCAACTCCTGGAACATCTCATATGCTCCATGACGTTCAAAACGTCGTTGAAGTCCCGATTCTAAGCCGTAAAGCATGGCACACTGAACTATCGAGTAGTCATCAGCTTTGCTCTGCCAGACGTTCATAACATCTGGTGTTGCTCCAGCAGCAGGCCTGGCACCCAGCGGTGCTTCCAGGACGTAATTCTTCTGAGCAGCAATGAGGATAATCCTCAAGTTACGGACCCAGTCCGTGTAATTGCTACCATCATCTTTCAACTTTGCTTTCTCAAGGAACGCATTAAAATTCAACGGAACAACAGCACGAGCCATCTATCTACAATCAACATAAACAAGCAAGATACTATCAGGTACTAAGTTCATGATAAGTTTAAGTTCAATTAATCAAATTACTTAAGAACTCCCACTTAGATAGACATCCCTCTAATCCTCTAAGTGATCACGTGATCCAAATCAACTAAACCATAACCGATCATCACGTGAGATGGAGTAGTTTTCAATGGTGAACATCGTTATGTTGATCATATCTACTATATGATTCACGCTCGACCTTTCGGTCTCCGTGTTCCGAGGCCATATCTGCATATGCTAGGCTCGTCAAGTTTAACCTGAGTATTCTGCGTGTGCAAAAACTGGCTTGCACCCGTTGTAGATGGACGTAGAGCTTATCACACCCGATCATCACGTGGTGTCTGGGCACGACGAACTTTGGCAACGGTGCATACTCAGGGAGAACACTTCTTGATAATTTAGTGAGAGATCATCTTATAATGCTACCGTCAATCAAAGCAAGATAAGATGCATAAAAAGGATAAACATCACATGCAATCAATATAAGTGATATGATATGGCCATCATCATCTTGTGCTTGTGATCTCCATCTCCGAAGCACCGTCATGATCACCATCGTCACCGGCGCGACACCTTGATCTCCATCGTAGCATCGTTGTCGTCTCGCCAATCTTATGCTTCCACGACTATCGCTACCGCTTAGTGATAAAGTAAAGCATTACATCGCGATTGCATTGCATACAATAAAGCGACAACCATATGGCTCCTGCCAGTTGCCGATAACTCGGTTACAAAACATGATCATCTCATACAATAAAATTCATCATCATGCCTTGACCATATCACATCACAACATGCCCTGCAAAAACAAGTTAGACGTCCTCTACTTTGTTGTTGCAAGTTTTACGTGGCTGCTACGGGCTTAAGCAAGAACCAATCTCACCTACGCATCAAAACCACAACGATAGTTTGTCAATTTGACTCCGTTTTAACCTTCGCAAGGACCAGGCGTAGCCATACTCGGTTCAACTAAAGTTGGAGAGACAGTCGCCCGCAAGCCACCTATGTGCAAAGCACGTCGGGGGAACCGGTCTCGCGTAAGCGTACACGTAATGTTGGTCCGGGTCATCTCGTCCAACAATACCGCTGAACCAAAGTAAGACATGCTGGTAGGCAGTATGACTTATATCGCCCACAACTCACTTGTGTTCTACTCGTGCATATAACATCAACATATAAAACCTGGCTCGGATGCCACTATTGGGGAACGTAGTAATTTCAAAATTTTCCTACGCACACGCAAGATCATGATGATGCATAGCAACGAGAGGGGAGAGTGTTGTCTACGTACCCACGCAGACCGACTGCGGAAGCGTTGACACAACGTAGAAGAAGTAGTCGTACGTCTTCCCGATCCGACCGATCCAAGCACCGTTACTCTGGCACCTCCGAGTTCTTAGCACATGTACAGCTCGATGACAATCCCCGGGCTCCGATCCAGCAAAGCGTCGGGGAGGAGTTCCGTCAGCATGACGGCGTGGTGACGATCTTGCTGTTCTACCATCGCAGGGCTTCGCCTAAGCACCGCTACAATATGATCGAGGTGGACTATGGTGGCATGGGGCACCGCACACGGCTAAGGAACGATCTCAAGGATCAACTTGTGTGTCCTAGGGTGCCCCCTGCCTCCGTATATAAAGGAGCCAAGGGGGAGGGGGCGGCCGGCCAAGGAGGGCGCGCCAAGGGAGTCCTACTCCCTCTGGGAGTAGGATTCCCCCCCCCAATCCTAGTTGGAATAGGATTCCTCGAGGGGGGAAAGACAGAGAGGGGGCCGGCCACCCCTCCTTGTCCTAATAGGACTAGGGGAGGGGGGAGGCGCGTGGCCCACCTTGGGCTGCCCCTTTCTCCTTTCCACTAAAGCCCACTAAGGCCCATATAGCTCCCGGGGGGTTCCGGTAACCTCCCGGTACTCCGGTAAAATCCCGATTTCACCCGGAACACTTCCGATATCCAAACATAGGCTTCCAATATATCAGTCTTTATGTCTCAACCATTTTGAGACTCCTAGTCATGTCCATGATCACATCCGGGACTCCGAACAATCTTCGGTACATCAAAATGCATAAACTCATAATAACTGTCATCGTAACGTTAAGCGTGCGGACCCTACGGTTCGAGAACAATGTAGACATGACCGAGACACGTCGCCGGTCAATAACCAATAGCGGGACCTGGATGCCCATATTGGCTCCTACATATTCTACGAAGATATTTATCGGTCAGACCGCATAACAACATACGTTGTTCCCTTTGTCATCGGTATGTTACTTGCCCGAGATTCGATCGTCGGTATCCAATACCTAGTTCAATCTCGTTACCGGCAAGTCTCTTTACTCGTTTCGTAATACATCATCCCGCAACTAACTCATTAGTTGCAATGCTTGCAAGGCTTATGTGATGTGCATTACCGAGAGGGCCCAGAGATACCTCTCCGACAATCGGAGTGACAAATCCTATTCTCGAAATACGCCAACCCAACATCTACCATTGGAGACACCTGTAGAGCTCCTTTATAATCACCCAGTTACGTTGTGACGTTTGGTAGCACACAAAGTGTTCCTCCGGCAAACGGGAGTTGCATAATGTCATAGTCATAGGAACATGTATAAGTCATGAAGAAAGCAATAGCAACATACTAAACGATCGGGTGCTAAGCTAATGGAATGGGTCATGTCAATCAGATCATTCAACTAATGATGTGACCTCGTTAATCAAATAACAACACTTTGTTCATGGTTAGGAAACATAACCATCTTTGATTAACGAGCTAGTCAAGTAGAGGCATACTAGTGACACTAAGTTTGTCTATGTATTCACACATGTATTATGTTTCCGGTTAATACAATTCTAGCATGAATAATAAACATTTATCATGATATAAGGAAATAAATAATAACTTTATTATTGCCTCTAGGGCATATTTCCTTCAAAAAGATCATTACCCCTTACCTTTTATCGATCAAATTCTAGAAAGATTGCCCAAACACACATATTTTTGCTTTCTAGATGGCTATTCTGGTTTCTCTCAAATACATGTGTCAGCCAAAGATCAATCAAAGACTACTTTTACATGCCCTTTTGGTAGTTTGGCTTATAGATGTATGCCTTTTGGTTTATGTAATGCACCTGCTACCTTTCAAAGATGCATGATGGCTATATTCTCTGACTTTTGTGAAAAGATTTGTGAGGTTTTCATGGACGACTTTTCCGTCTATGGATCTTCTTTTGATGATTGCTTGAGCAACCTTGATCGAGTTTTGTAGAGATGTGAAGAAACTAATCTTGTCTTGAATTGGGAAAAGTGCCACTTTATGGTTAATGAAGGTATTTTCTTGGGGCATAAAGTTTCTGAAAGAGGTATTGGAGTTGATAAAGCCAAGGTTGATGCTATTGAAAAGATGCCATGTCCCAAGGACATCAAAGGTATAAGAAGTTCCCTTGGTCATGCCGGTTTTTATAGGAGGTTCATTAAGGTCTTCTCAAAAATCTCTCGGTCTCTGACTAATTTATTACAAAAAGATATACCATTTGTTTTTGATGATGACTGTGTAGAAGCATTTGAAATACTTAAGAAAGCATTGATCTCTGCACCTATTGTTCAGCCACCTGATTGGAATTTACCCTTTGAAATTATGTGTGATGCTAGTGATTATGCTGTAGGTGCTGTTATAGGACAAAGAGTTGATAAGAAACTAAATGTTATTCAATATGCTAGTAAAACTTTAGACAATGCTCAAAGAAATTATGCTACTACTGAAAAAGAATTCTTAGCAGTTGTATTTGCTTGTGATAAGTTTAGACCTTACATTGTCGATTCTAAAGTAACTATTCACACTGATCATGCTGCTATTAAATATCTTATGGAAAAAAAGATGGTAAACCTAGACTTATTAGATGGGTTCTCTTACTACAAGAATTTGATTTGCATATTGTTGATAGAAAAGGAGATGAGAACCCCGTTGCAGATAACTTGTCTAGGTTAGAAAATGTGCTTGATGACCCACTACCTATTGATGATAGTTTTCCTGATGAGCAATTAAATGTCATAAATGCTTCTCATACTGCTCCATGGTATGCTGATTATGCTAATTACATTGTTGCTAAGTTTATACCACCTAGTTTCACATACCAGCAAAAGAAAAAGTTCTTCTATGATTTGAGGCATTACTTTTGGGATGACCCACATCTTTATAAAGAAGGAGTAGATGGTGTTATTAGACGTTGTGTACCTGAGCATGAACAGGAACAGATCCTATGCAAGTGTCACTCCGAAGCTTATGGAGGACACCATGCTGGAGATAGAACTGCACATAAGGTACTGCAATCTGGTTTTTATTGGCCTACTCTCTTCAAGGATGCCCGTAAGTTTGTCTTATCTTGTGATGAATGTCAAAGAATTGGTAATATTAGTAGACGTCAAGAAATGCCTATGAATTATTCACTTGTTATTGAACCATTTGATGTTTGGGGCTTTGACTGTATGGGACCTTTTCCTTCCTCTAATGGTTATACACATATTTAGTTGCTGTTGATTACGTTACTAAGTGGGTAGAAGCTATTCCAACTAGTAGCGCTGATCATAACACTTCTATTAAAATGCTTAAAGAAGTTATTTTTCCAAAATTTGGAGTCCCTAGATATTTAATGACTGATGGTGGTTCACATTTTATTCATGGTGCTTTCCGTAAAATGCTTGCTAAATATGATGTTAATCATATAATTGCATCTCCTTATCACCCTCAGTCTAGTGGTCAAGTAGAATTTTTTTTTGACAAAAAGACGGTAAGGGAACCCCCTACAGTATAATTGGTGCAACAACCCCAAATTGCAAGTACCATGCCTTGAACCTGGGTGGGTGGGAAGGCATCAGCCCCTTCCAACCACTAGGCTATGCCTAAGTCTGCTGGTCAAGTTGAATTGAGTAATAGAGAACTCAAATTAATTTTGCAAAAGACTATTAATAGGTCTAGAAAGAAGTGGTACAAGAAACTTGATGATGCACTATGGGCCTATAGAACAACATATAAAAATCCTATGGGTATGTCTCCGTATAAAATGGTCTATGGAAAAGCATGTCACCTACCTCTCGAACTAGAACACAAGGCTTATTGGGCTATTAAAGAACTTAATTATGATTTTAAACTTGCCGGTGAGAAGAGGTTGTTTGATATTAGCTCACTTGATGAATGGAGAACCCAAGCCTACGAAAATGCCAAGTTGTTTAAAGAAAAAGTTAAAAGATGGCATGACAAAAGGATACAAAAGCGTGAGTTTAATGTAGGTGATTATGTATTGCTATACAACTCTCGTTTAAGATTTTTTGTAGGAAAACTTCTCTCTAAATGGAAAGGTCCTTACATTATCGAGGAGGTCTACCATTCCGGTGCCATAAAAATTAACAACTTCGAAGGCACAAATCCGAAGGTGGTGAACGGTCAAAGAATCAAACATCATATCTTAGGTAATCCCATAAATGTTGAAACCAATGTTATTGAAACCGGGAGGAATACATAAGGGACACTTTCCGGAACGTTTTAGACACCGAAAAGGAATAGGTATGTGGTACGCTAAGTAAACCGACTCCAAAACAATTTTTAAGGCAATATTTCTGCATTTTGGAATATTTAGAAAAATAGAAAAATAAGCAGCAGTCCGGGAAGGACACAAGGGCTCCACGAGGGTGGAGGGCGCGCCCTACCCTACTGGGCGCGCCCCCTAACTCCTGGGCACCTCGTGTGCTCTCCGGACTTCATTTTCATACACAACAAGTATTTTTGTTGGTAAAAATTCATTATATAATCTCCCGGGGGTTTTGACTCCCATATCACGCAAACATCTCTTGTCTTTGCTTCGAGCTGTTTTCTGACAGATATAGGTTATGATGACGTCTCCAAGTGCTCCCAAGGACAAGTTCTTTGAGAAGGTCATCAACCCTTACCTCGCGGAGGTGCAGCGACACCCTCAAACCATTGAGATGCGTGATGGGTTGCTGCACATCCATGATGTGGAGGGACCGAAGGGGACCGGAAGCGTAGAGACGAGGCTCGCAGCAATGGAGCAACAAGTTTTCAAGTGTCAGGGGATGGTGGAGCGCGGACTCAACTCCAACCACATGATGATCGCAGAATTCACCAACAAACACAAGATGGATGCCGACAACATCGGGGAGACCATCTTCAAGCTTCACGAGAAAATTGAGCACCTTCAAGCTCAAATCTATGACCTGCAAAACCAAAACTGTGAGTATGAATATAGATTCAAAAGGATGAGTTTGGCTGCATATTTGAGGATCCCGGAGACTCGATCATCTTTCTATGATGGTGAGCCTATGCCTTGGAAGAAGGACGACAAGCCTACGCCATCAACAAAATCACCACCGTCTCCACCAACAAAGAAGAATTGAGTATCTGGTATGGGCACTCCACTTGGCAACTGCCAAGCTTGGGGGAGTGCCTGGTATCGTATCATCATCACCTTTATCTTTACCGTTTTCTTAGTTTGATCCTTTTGATAATAGCTTGATCTAGTAGAATAAAAGTTCTTAGTATGATTTAGTTGTGAGTTTTGCTTTATTCTTCTTCTATGTAATCGAGTCCGTGAGCTATATAATAAATATTAGTGTTGATTTAAGGGCTTGATTACTTTGCCATGATCCTAAGTGAATAAAAGAAAAGAGAAAGAAATAAAAAGAAACAAAGAGATCATATGAGTCTTATGGAGAGTAATGAGCTCACATAGAAAGAGTATGATGAATAAAAGTTGTTGAGAGTTAACAAACACAGTTTTGGTCATCGTTGCAATTAATAGGAAGTAATAAAGAAAGAGAGGTCTTCACATATAAATATACTATCTTGGACATCTTTTATGATTGTGAGAACTCATTAAAATATGACATGCTAAAGAGTTGACTTTGGACAAGGAAGACAACGTAATGGGTTATGTTTTCTTACATCTGAGATAAATTATATTATCTTGGATCTTCCAACATGATGAGCTTGCCTTTCCCCCTCATCTAGCTAAATTCATTGCACCAAGTAGAGATACTACTTGTGCTTCCAAATACCCTTAAACTAGTCTTGCCATAAGAGTCCACCATATCTACCTATGGATTGAGCAAGATCCATCAAGTAAGTTGTCATCGGTGCAAGCAATAAAATATGCTCTCTAAATATGTATGATTGATTGGTGTGGAGGAAATAAGCTTTATACGAGTGTGTGATATGGAAGTAATAAAAGTGACAGACTGCATAATAAAGGTCCATATCATAAGTGGCAATATAAAGTGACGTTCTTTCGCATTAAGATTTTGTGCATCCAACCATAAAAGCGCATGACAACCTCTGCTTCCCTCTGCGAAGGGCCTATCTTTTACTTTTATCTCCAACATTGCATAAGAGTCATGGTGATCTTCACCCTTCCTTTTTACATTTTATCCTTTGGCAAGCACAATATGTTGGAAAGATCCTGGCATATATGGCTAATTGGATGTGAGTTTTCATAAACTATTACCGTTGACATTACCCTTGAGGTAAACCATTGGGAGGCAATACTATAAGCCCCTATCTTTCTCTGTGTCCGATTAAAACTCCATACCCATAAGTATTGCATGAGTGTCAGCAATTGTGAAAGATTATATGATAGTTGAGTATGTGGACTTGCTGAAAGGCTCTTATAAATTGACTCTTTCCTATGTTATGATAAATTGCAATTGCTTCAATGACTGAGATTGTAGTTTGTTAGTTTTCAATGAAGTTTACGATTCATACTTGATATTGTGATTGAATTATTATTCTAGCATTATAGATTATATGACAAGAATTATATAAGTTGCTGTTCTAAGAATGATCATGATGCCCTCATGTCCGTATTTTACTTTTATCTACACCTCTATCTCTAAACATGTGGACATATTTTTTGATTTCGGCTTTTCGCTTGAGGACAAGCGAGGTCTAAACTTGGGGGAGTTGATACGTCCATTTTGCACCATGCTTTTATATCGATATTTATTGCATTATGGGTTGTTATTACACATTATGTCACAATACTTATGCCTATTCTCTCTTATTTTACAAGGTTTACATAAAGAGGGAGAATGCCGGCAGCTGGGATTCTGGGGTGGAAAAGGAGCAAATATAGAGACCTATTCTGCACAACTCCAAAAGTCCTGAAACTTCACGGAAGATGTTTTCCAAATATATAAAAAATACTGAGAGCAAGAACTTCACCAGGGGGGCCACACTATTCCCACGAGGGTGGGGGGCACGCCCTACCCCCCTGGGCGCCCCCTACCTCGTGGCCCCCCTGGTGGCCCTCCGGTGGCCATCTTATGCTATATGGAGTCTTTCGATGGGAAAAAATCATAAGCCATCTTATCGGATGAAACTCCGCCGCCACGGCGGAACCTTGGCGGAACTAATCTAGGGCTCTGGCGGAGCTGTTCTGCCGGGGAAACTTCCCTCCTAGAGGGGGAAATCATCGCCATCGTCATCACCAACGCTCCTCTCATCGGGAGAGGGAAATCTCCATCAACATCTTCATCAGCACCATCTCATCTCAAAACCCTAGTTCATCTCTTGTATCCAATTCTTGTCTCCAAGTCCAGGATTGGTGCTAGTAGGTTGCTAGTAGTGTTAATTACTCCTTGTAGTTGATGCTAGTTGGTTTAATTGGTGGAAGATCATATGTTCAGATCCTATATGCATATCAATACCCCTCTGATTATGAACATGTTTATGCTTTGTGATTAGTTACTTTTGTTCCTGAGGACATGGGAGAAGTCTTGCTATTAGTAGTCATGTGAATTTGGTATTCGTTCGATATTTTGATGAGATGTATGTTGTCTCTCCTCTAGTGGTGTTATGTGAACGTCGACTACATGACACTTCACCATTATTTGGGCCTAGAGGAAGGCATTGGGAAGTAATAAGTAGACGATGGGTTGCTAGAGTGACAGAACCTTAAACCCTAGTTTATGCGTTGCTTCGTAAGGGGCTGATTTGGATCCATATGTTTCATGCTATGGTTAGGTTTACCTTAATACTTTTGTTGTAGCTGCGGATGCTTGCAATAGAGGTTAATCATAAGTGGGATGCTTGTCCAAGTAAGGGAAGTACCCAAGCACCAGTCCACCCACATACAAATTATCAAAGTACCGAACGTGAATCATATGAACGTGATGAAAACTAGCTTGACGATATTCCCATGTGTCCTCGGGAGCGCTTTACATCTTATAAGAGTTTGTCCAGGCTTGTCCTTTGATACAAAAAGGATTGGGCCACCTTGCTGCACCTTATTTACTTTTGTTACTTGTTGCTCGTTACAAATTATCTTATCAAAAAACCATCTGTTACCGCTTATTTTAGTACTTGCAGAGAATACCTTGCTGGAAACCGCTTATCATTTCCTTCTGCTCCTCGTTGGGTTCGACACTCTTACTTATCGAAAGGACTATGATAGATCCCTTATACTTGTGGGTCATCATTATCCTAGGTGTAGATGCCCATTGCACGGGCTCAATCACACTGGAAGTGGTCTTCGGATCTCCGGACAACTTCCGAAGCGAGGAGTTAATCTTCGATATCGTCCCGTTCCACAGTGGCTATCACGGACTGCTCGGGCGAACCGCATTTGCAAAATTTAATGCGGTACCGCATTACGCATACCTCAAGCTCAAGATGCCAGGACCTAGGGGGGTCATAACAGTCATTGGAAACACAGAACGCTCGATCCGCATGAAAGAGCACACTGTGGCCCTCACAACAGAAGCACAAAGCAACCTTTTAAGGCAAACCACCAATTCAGCGATACAGCCCCCGGACACCGTCAAGCGAGTCCGGAGTAAACTGCAACAAGATCGCCTGGCATGTTCAGAGCTCGCCTAGCAATTCGGCCCCCGTCCTAGTCCCAGTCAAGCGACAAAATCCGTGTCGTGTGTACACAATTACGCACTGAAAATACCATGGGTATAGGCGGGGGCACGATCAGGGCACATCCTGCAATACGGCTTAACCACCCTAGGGGCTGCATACCTTTATCATTTTTTCTCTTTCAGGACCTTACTCTCTGGAAGCCCTTTCCGGCAGTATGATTGCCAGACACATTACGAGAAGGAACAACCAAGGAGGCAAGTAGCTAAGACGTACAAGGGAACTGTTGGGGATCGTAGCAGAAATTTAAAATTTTCTACGCATCACCAAGATCAATCTATGGAGTCATCTAGCAACGAGAGAGGGGGAGTGCATCTTCATACCCTTGAAGATCGCTAAGTGGAAGCGTTCAAGAGAACGGGGTTGATGGAGTCGTACTCGTCGTGATCCAAATCACCGATGATCCTAGCGCCTAACGGACGGCACCTCCGTGTTCAACACACGTATGAAGCAGAGACGTCTCCTCCTTCTTGATCCAGCAAGGGGAGAGGAGAGGTTGATGGAGATCCAGCAGCACGATGGCGTGGTGGTGGAAGCAGCGGCATCTCGGCAGGGCTTCGCCAAGCACCAACGAGAGGGAGAGGTGTCACGGAGGGAGAGGGAGGCGCCAGGGACTTGGGTGCGGTGCCCTCCCTCCCCCCACTATATATAGGACCCCTAGGGGGCGCCGGCCCTAGGAGATCCAATCTCCAAGGGGGGGGGCGGCGGCCAAGGGGGGGGGGGCTTTCCCCCCAAGTCAGGTGGGGCGCCCCCCACCCCTAGGGTTACCAACCCTAGGCGCAGGGGGGCCCATGGGGGGCGCACCATCCCACCAGGGGCTGGTCCCCTCCCACTTCAGCCCATGGGGCCCTTCGGGATAGGTGGCCCCACCCTGTGGACCCCCGGGACCCTTCTGGTGGTCCCGGTACAATACCGATTACCCCCAAAACTTTCCCGATGGCCGAAACTGGACTTCCTATATATAAATATTCACCTCCGGACCATTCCAGAACTCCTCGTGACGTCCGGGATCTCATCCGGGACTCCGAACAACTTTCGGGTTACCGCATACTAATATCTCTACAACCCTAGCGTCACCGAACCTTAAGTGTGTAGACCCTACGGGTTCGGGAGACATGTAG